>NW_026601636.1:0-40686 GCF_029448725.1 Salvelinus fontinalis
AATGTACTGTACGTTATTTCAAGGTAATTTAATAAAGAATAAATTTAATTGAGATGTTTTTTGTTTAAAAAATAAGTCTCACGAGCATGTAAAATGGCGGCGCCAACTCTGTCTGTGTTTCATGATATGACACATTAAAAACATCACATCAATCAAATTGTAGTCAGTCAAGAAAAACACCCGTGAAAATGTTTATCTTAGACGAAAATCTGTGTTTTTCTCATAAAGAAATGCCATTTACACAACTTTAATGATGATTGAGAAAAATGAACCATGTTCTGTCTCCATTATTTTGTAAAGGATTGATAATCTGAAATCAGAATAGAAATACCTTTTATCAGTAGTGGTACATGGGTAAAATCACTGAGGAAGCCCAAAACATATTATAACCTATGTGTTGTGATAATTGCATTGTTTGCGCTCTAACCTGTTAGTTCATATGCCTTGCCACTGTGATATATAGGCCTCAGGCCTAGACAATAAGACGCAGTGGCAGAATAAATTCAACCATAAATTTTTCATTACAAAACCGGAGAGCAACATCTGTCTGGTGAAGTCTACAAAACATATTGCATGTAACAAACAATTATATCACCTAGAGCATGGTCAAGCAAGGTAAGTATTCAGACGCTTAACTCCACTTTGTTGAAGCAGCTTTGGCAGCAATTTACATCCTCAAGTCTTCTTGGTTATGACTCTACAAGCTTGGCACAACTGTATTTGGGAAGTTTCTCCCATTTGTTCTCTGCAGATCCTCTCAAGCATTGTCAGGTTGGATGGATAGCTTGGCTGCACAGGTTTTTTCAGGTCTCTCCAGAGATGTTCGATCGGGTTCACATCTGGGCTCTGCTTTGGCCACTCAAGGACATTGAGACTTGTCCCGAAGCCACTCCTGCGTTGTGTTGGCTGTCTGCTTAGGTTCGTTGTCCTGTTGGAATGTGAACCATCTCCCTAATCTGAGGTCCAGAGCGCTCTGGAACAGGTTTTCATCAAGGATCTCTCTGTACTTTGCATCGTTAATCTTTTCCTCGATCCTGACTAGTCTCACAGTCCCTGCTGCTGAAAAATATGCCCACAGCATGATGCCACCACCATGCGCCACCACCATGCTTCACCGTAGGGATGGTGCCAGGTGTCCTCCAGATGTGACGCCAGAACTGCATCAATGCGCCTTGGCATAGATTCTACAAGTGTCTGGAATTTCTTGTGTGGAAGCTCTTCATGCTTTCAATATACTTTGTATCCCTCATTTATTCAAAGTGTTTCCATTATTACATATAAAATAGACAGAGTTATGGCTCGAGTTGCAAAATAAATTGGAATATAAAGTTGCGGATAAAGTTCGGAATGACACAATTTCATGCGTACAACATCTAAAGACCTGTATCACTATACTTAGAGCTTTGCACTTTCTAAAAGGACGAATCTGGGTGTTTTTGTGCAGCCTTTGTTGATGTTTTCCGTGGCCCCCAGACTGTCATCCCTACTGCCTCTGATCTGGCAGACTCACTAAACACCCTAAAAACTCACTAAACACAAATGCATTCTTAAATGGTGCCTGGGTGTTGGAGTGTGCCCCCGGCGATCTGTAAATAAAATTTAAAAAAAAGGAAAATCATGCCATCAGTATTACTGCATTGTTCGGAACTAGAAGCACAAGCATTTCACTACACTCGCATTAACATCTGCTAACCATGTGTATGTGACAAATAAAATTTTATTTGATCTGGTCTGCTTAAAGTTGCGCTATGCAGAAATCCCTCCATTTCCTGGTTGCAGAAATGTGACTAGTTCACCTAATTTCAGGTTGTGGCAAAACAAGCAGTCATTGTGTAGAGAATCATTGTACCATCTAAACTGCTGTGAAATATATTTTCCATAACCAAAAATAAGGTATATTCAGTTGTTTGCCGCTTTTGTACAGTACAAGACCGAAAGTAAAAGACTCAAAAACGAAACTTAAGAATGGAAAGCACAGAAATGGCGCACATAGAACGTATCTACCGCATCTTAGACTTGCTTTCAATGAGACTAAAAGATCTATAACTCACATTTGTGCATTTGGTCGGGTTGCCCAGAAAGTTACATATTGTTGCTTTAATATAAGGAATTTGATGTAGAGCATTTACTTTTACTCAAGTATGACAATTGAGTTATTTTTCCACCACTGACGATTTGGTTTTTGAGAGTGAAAATATACAATGAAGACGAGGTTAATAGTACATAGTGCTGCCTAAAACAAACTGCAACCTTGGACTAAATGTTTTTTTGAGACACTTATATTAATTTACTAAATCTACGATAGGTTACATTCACTTACGTTGTAATCAAAAGTGTGCACTTTGTCTAATGAATGTTTTGTCAATGTTTAGCTACCTGATCTATTGAAATTAGATAAGATAATAAGAAGTATTAGGTTCTAAATAAACAGAGTAAAAAACTAACAGACAACTAGTCAAAGCTCCTACCAAATGTATTCACTCACTGGGTCAAAGAGCTGAATAAAACAGACATGTTGACACAAACTCCTTGCCCATCTAGACAGACAATACATCTCTGTTGCTAGGCAGGAACTTACAGTTAAAGTCGGAAGTTTACATACACTTAGGTTGGATTCATTAAAACTAGTTTTTCAAACACTCCACAAATTTCTTGTTAACAAACTATAGTTTTGGCAAGTCGGTTAGGACATTTACTTTGTGCATGACACAAGTAATTTTTCCAACAATTGTTTACAGACAGATATTTTCACTTATAATTCACTGTATCACAATTCCAGTGGGTCAGAAGTTTACATACACTAAGTTGACTGTGCCTTTAAACAGCTTGAAAATTCCAGAAAATAGTGTCATGGCTTTAGAAGCTTCTGATAGGCTAATTGACATAATTTGAGTCAATTGGAGGTGTACCTGTGGATGTATTTCAAGGCCTACCTTCAAACTCAGTGCCTCTTTGGGACATCATGGGAAAATCAAAAGAAATCAGCCAAGAACTCATAAAAAAATTGTAGACCTCCACAATTCTGGTTCATCCTTGGGAGCAATTTCCAAACACCTGAAGGTACCACGTTCATCTGTACAAACAATAGTACGCAAGTATAAACACCATGGGACCACGCAGCCGTCATACCGCTCAGGAAGGTGACGCGTTCTGTCTCCTAGAGATGAACGTACTTTGGTGCGAAAAGTGCAAATCAATCCCCGAACAACAGCAAACGACCTTGTGAAGACGCTGGAGGAAACAGGTACAAAAGTATCTATATCCACAGTAAAACGAGTCCTATGCCGACATAACCTGAAAGGCAGCTCAGCAAGGAAGATGCCACTGCTCCAAAACCATCATAAAAAAGCCAGACTACAGTTTGCAACTGCACATGGGGACAAAGATTGTACTTTTTGGAGGAATGTCCTCTGGTCTGATGAATCAAAAATATAACTATTTAACCATAATGACCATCGTTATGTTTGGAGGAAAAAGGGGGAGGCTTGCAAGCCGAAGAACACCATCCCAACCGTGAAGCACGGGGGTGGCAGCATCATGTTGTGGGGGTGCTTTGCTGCAGGAGGGGCTGGTGCACTTCACAAAATAGATGGCATCATGAGGGAGGAAGATTATGTGGATATATTGAAGCAACATCTCAAGACATCAGTCAGGAAGTTAAAGCTTGGTCGCAAATGGGTCTTCCAAATGGACAATGACCCCAACCATACTTCCAAAGTTGTGGCAAAATGGCTTAAGGACAACAAAGTCAAGGTATTGGAGGGGCCATCACAAAGCCCTGACCTCAATCCAACACATTTGTGGGCAGAACTGAAAAAGTGTGTGCAAGTAGGGAGGCCTACAAACCTGACTCAGTTACACCAGCTCTGTCAGGAGGAATGGGGCAAAATTCACCCAACTTATTGTGGGAAGCTTGTGGAAGGCTACCCGAAACGTTTGACCCAAGTTAAATAATTTAAAGGCAATGCTAAAAAATACTAATTGAGTGTATATACACTTCTGACCCACTGGGAATGTGATGAAAGAAATAAAAGCTGAAATAGAATGATTTATCTACTATTATTCTGACATTTCACATTCTTAAAATAAAGTGGTGATCCTAACTGACCTAAGACAGGGAATTTTTACTAGGGTTAAATGTCAGGAATTATGAAAAACTGAGTTTAAATGTATTTGGCTAAGGTGTATGTAAACTTCCAACTTCAACTGTAAGTGGTTCCTCTCATTGGTGTAGTCATGGCCCTGCCTCCTATGTGTGTATGTCATAGGAGTGTTCCTTCATCTGACCTGACCTTGGCCCACATTCCTCACTCCTCCCTAATCCACTGCTATGCAACCTTATCAGTGACTGAAACCAGACCGTTGCCCTTCTCTCCATAGGATACATGAGATTTAACCATAACATGTTCTGACAGAATGTAAACTATCTGCACTCCTTTTTCTTCCTCAGTACATTTGCGCACACCCAGTTATAATATGTTAATATGAATGAGGATATTTCAAGTTCAAGAACCCAAGAGAATAAATCTAATATATTTTTAAAGAATAAAGAAAGTCCCAGAACTGTCAAGTCAATACATTTTGTGTCTGTTTCTCTTTATTACTACAGGCTGACTCAGATTGAGTCTGAGGCCGGTAACATCAACAGTGAGGACAAACCCAGCCTGCCTCTCTCCTTCCACACTGACTCCAAACCTACAGTCACTGGGTCCTGATTGTGACAGTTGAGCCCAGTTTGCACTGCAGTATCCAGAGATGGCATCAGTGAAGCTGGAAGACTGCAGTCAAACACTAGAGCTGGATGTCAACATTAAAGATGAAGAAGAGGAGGAGAAGATTGGGAAATCTGTTAGTCATGGTAAGAGCAGTTTCTGTCTGTAAGTTATCTTCAGAAGTTAGACCTCCACAAGTTATGACCCAGTCTGTTGCTAGGTTGAATTCTGTATTCAACATCACACATCCCAGAACAACTGGTCTATCTGGAGTGATCATGGAGTAGACTAAAGAAGTGAATTCCACAAACTGACAGTGTTTTGAAGTTGTATGAAATGAGTCTATGTAGTTACTGGGCTTGGGTGGTATACTGTATACCAGGGTATTTTCCAGGGAAAATTCCAAGCTGTTTAAAGGCACAGTCAACTTAGTGTATGTAAACTTCTGACCCACTGGAATTGTGACACAGTGAATTATAAGTTAAATAATCTGTCTGTCAACAATTGTTGGAAAAATTACTTGTGTCATGCACAAAGTAGATGTCCTAACCGACATGCCAAAACTATAGTTTGTTTACAAGAAATTTGTGGAGTGGTTGAAAAACGAGTTTTAATGACTCCAACCTAAGTTTATGTAAACTTCTGACTTCAACTGTACACTGAGAGTTCAAAACATTTTTATATTGATTTGCACCCCCCCACAGAACATGGAGCATGGACTCCAGGGCTGACCCTATTTAGTTGATTATTTGGTCGATAGGCTGTTGGTCCACGAAGATTTCTTTAGTCGAGCAGTAGCAAATATAACAAAAATTAAAAATCATTGTGTACAAGACACCTGTTTGATTCACGCCTGTCTGAGTGGACTAATCCATTGTGGAGGCTGTGGGGATGGCACAGTCCATCACTCTAAGACATGTGCTACTGAATTGTATGTGGTTATATTATGTAAGAACAATGGTGCAACACTTATACAAATTGTTTTATTTTATAACAAATGCGCTTTCTCCCGTGTTGGATAGTGGTCGCTGTCTGTGGTTCTGAAACACATCAATGTGCTGTTGAATTGGCGCCTTTTCCTAGACCATGTTTCTATGTGCGTAATAGCAAAGTTAACCAGCATATTGGTGTTGAGAACAATGTGGCGCAGGCAGCAACAGAAATAGGAGACGAAAACAGCCCTTGCCTTATTGTGTAAGAAAAGTGAGGAGAGGTAACCTTAACTTAACCAGGTATCAATATCCTTACTGTTAAATGGCTTTATAAATCATCCATATATTTCTACAGAAATAAGACAGATCCTGCTTGTGTTGCCTGTTTGAGTGTTTGTTTAATAGCCTACTGATTCCATGAGCACCGAGCCTCACGCAACCACATGTTGGATAAACAATTTCACTAATTAGTCTGTTGTAGTCTTTGCTATGGTGTAATAAAGGCTTTACTTTCTGTCTCTGTTAAACATCCTCCCTGGTTTTATTTATGATTCATTTAGTGTCCGAATAATAATAATACCCCTCCCTTTTCGTGATATTTCTTGATTATTATCATGATCATCATTATGATAATAGGTAATGTCGTTATCATTAGTAGGCTTAGTATAATAGTCTTGTATAACCACCATCCAGCTGTAGGCCTAAGAGCGCAACCTTTTTAGTCTTAATACCGTAACTTACTTAGGCCTGTATTTCAATACCTATATAGGCTACTGTATCAATCAGTCATTAAATCGTTCATGTCATTACACAGCAGACCAGTCATTCGTGATTTTAAATGCATTAAAGTATTTTAGTTTTAAATAAAAAAGCAACACTTGAATAATTAGCGTAAACAATAAATAAACCGTTCCATTTCAGAAATTGCTTTTACAAATGTGACTGTTTTTAGTTTTCTGTTTTAAAGTTTTCTGTAATAAAGGCATAACATTTTATTTTTTTACAACAGGCTCACCGGTCCGCTCATAATTTATTTAGTGTTGTTTACATTGTTGCAAACGGTCAGGAAAAGGATATTGTAATCTAACAGCACCTGTTTGGCCCACAGCGTTTACTCCTTACCTCATTGGTCTTGATCTCCAGTATTTTCCATAACTAGTCACATGACTTCCATACATCTGACTTCCCCTTTACCTCCTGAGCAACCAGTAAACATTCTCCTGTTTTGAGTTTGTCACGTCCTCCTCATCAATTTTGCTGTTATGATGTTCTGAGTTTGTTTATGTGATTATGATATGCTATAGGTTAGGCCCTATTGGTCATGTGCATGCGATGCATACATATCTCTCATAAATAGAGCAAGGATTGAGGGGATAGGGAATGTTTTTCCTAAACAAATGAGGGATTTCGGTAACTGAAATTCTGTCAAAAATGAGTGTAATTATGTTGCATCTTCAGCAACACGGACAGCGCGATAAACACTGTTGATGTTCTGTGGTGGTCGGTACAGCAGGGAGGAGAGTGAGACAATGGGTGCTAGTCACAATCGCTCACTGTTTATAAAAAATAAATAAAAGTCTGAGCCCAGCCCGGCATAATCAAATCACTTGCGGTCGGACTCCCTCTAGTCATTTGTGTGTCTTAAATATTTAATCAAACAGTGCGCTTAAACCATCAGACAAGCTCAGTGCATATGGTTAATTTGATTAAAACACAAAAGATGTGTCTATACAGTGCATCCGGAAAGTATTCAGACCCCTTGACACATTTTGTTACATTACAGCCTTATTCTAAAATGGATTAAATAAATAAAAAGCCTCATCAATCTACACACAATAACTCACAAGGACAAAGCGAAAACAGGTGAAGACATTTATGCTAATTTAAAAACAGAAATACCTTATTTACATAAGTATTCAGACCCTTTGCTATGAGACTCAATTGAGCTCAGATACATTGTTTCCATTGATCATTCTTGAGATGTTTCTACAACTTGATTGGAGTCCACGTGTGGTAAATTCAATTGAGTGGGCACATGTCTATGCAAGGTCCCACAGTTGACAGTGTATGTCAGAGCAAACACCAAAGCCACTCCTCAGTTAAAGGCACATGAAATCCGTCTTGGAGTTGGCCGAAAGGCACCTAAAGACTCTCAGACCATGCGAAACAAGATTCTCTGGTCTGATGATACCAAGATTAAAGTCTTTGGCCTGAATGCCAAGCGTCACGTCTGGAGGAAACCTGGCACCATCCTTACGGCGAAGCATGGTGGTGGCAGAATCATACTGTAGGGCTGTTTTTCTGCAGCATGGACTGGGAGACTAGTCAGGAACGATGGAAAGACGAACAGAGTAAAGAACAGAGAACTCCTTAGTGAAAACATGCTCAGGACCTCAGACTGGGGTGAAGGTTAACTTCCAACAGGACAACGACCCAAAGCATACAGTCAAGACAACACAGGAGTGGCTTCAGGACAAGTCTTTCAATGTCCTTGAGTTGCCCAGACAGAGCACGGATTTGAACCCAATCGAAAATCTTTGGAGAGACCTGAAAATAGCTGTCCAACCTGACAGAGCTTGACCTGCAGAGAAGAATGGGAGAAACTTCCCAAATACAGGTGCTTGTAGCGTCATACCAAAGAAGACTCGAGGCTGTAATAGCTGTCAAAGGTGCTTCAACAAAGTACTGAGTTAAGTGTCTTAATTAGTGATGCACCGATATGACATTTTTGGCCAATACCGTTATTCGATATTTTCCTTGCCCATAAAAAAGATACCGACACACACACGGACGCAGCAGTCTAAAGTTCGAATCCAGGCTGTATCACATCCGGCTGCGCACAACTGGCCTGGTGTTGTCTGGGCAGTCATTGTAAATAAGAATTTGTTCTTAACTGACTTGCCTAGTTAAATAAAGGTTTTACACACACACACACACACACACTGACCAAAAAGTTATTTTGTTGCCATTTAAGTATGTCCCCATTACTAGTAAAACCTAATCAAAACCTATTTCTTTCACTTACTTGTTGTGCTGTTTCGTTGTTCAGTTGTTTCATTCGCAACCAGGATTTCTATGGAACGCCGTTTGGGTTTTTGCGTGTCAATGAAGATACACATCAAATAACACTATTTGACGTGTCAAATAAGCTTGTTGACCAATCAGGACCTGAATATGACTGCACGTCACAATAATTTTACGCATTCATACATTTTTTACATAGTTATTACACATTGATTACACTATCACTCGTATTTCATATGTCACAACGATTCATTGATACGAATGCTATGAGGCTGGTAAAGGTGTCTCGCGCAGGTACAGTGCTGGTCAGGAAAAAAAGCCAGCTGGCTCATGGATGCAAACCATGTTCTTCCCCAAAAACATAGCAAAATGACATCTGTTTCAGTAGCTAAAGTTAGCTAGCTAACTATATAGCTAGGTGTCATCTAAAATAACCCTAATTTATAAGACTGTTCTTATTTGATTAATGGTGGTCGGACCCATCTGTGTGTAGCAAACCACAATAAGGATTAGCCACAATAGTGGACTTTGCGGTTAGCCTTTAAAATAAAGGTATGGCATAATTCTACTATTTGTATTAATTTGCATCACTGTCAATGACATACTTTTATTTTGTAGGCAAACCGCAAATTACACTATTGTGCCTAATCCTTATTGTGGCTAGCTTCACAACACATAACCCGGTCCGGTCGAGCCTCACTAGCCAGATGAAGCTAGCTGGCTGCTTATAACGTTAGCTTTGGGCAACAGGGTTAAGTAGCTGGCTAGCTATTTATTTTCATGAACTGAAGTTCAATTTAATAGGCGAACAACAAGTGACAACCTAGCTAATACTTACTCACAAGGATTCCTAAATCATTGCTAAGAATAATGAAAATGACTGCAGTTTCTACTGGTCATTGTTTTCAGGCTGGTTGTATTGGTGCTAACTAGGTACCAAGCTAAAGCTAGCTAGCTACCCCAGAAGTTGCGGTCGAACAAATTATGCTTTATTACTAACGCGGTAATAAACACATCGTTTGTGGCTGGTGTTTTGCTTGTTTGCAGACTTTTTGTACAGCTTTGACAGTGCTACTGTATATTTTTCGACACGCAAAGACCCAAATGGCGTTCCATAGAATGTATGTCGTGAAGCTAATAGCAGTGACGCTATTACTGTGTAACTCCGGTAGTGCAACATCCTGAAAAATAGCGCACTTGCTAGTGTGTACCGGTGCTCGACTAGTCGGCGAAAGCCAACATCACCCACGACAGAGAACGATTGATTGTCAAGGGCAATGAATTCCATTATCTTGACTTTAATGGATTTCGCCTTTGAGTTGTCTCGCTGAAATGTTCTTACTCTTTCAAATGACTGCTCGACTTGTTGACCGCTTGATCCACACAGCAGACATTGTATGGGCTAGGTTAGGAATGCGATCTCGCACGTGTAGCTTAATTTTACGTGGCGTCATTAGTAGGTATGCACGGTAGCTTTGACATTGGTTTTTAACATCAGCGTTAAACTAGACATCGGACCGATACCGATGTTGGCATTTTTAGCTAATATCGACAGATTCCGATATGTTCACCGATATATTGTGTATCCCTAGTCTGAATACTTATGTAAATGTGATGTTTCTGTTTTTTTTATGTTTTTTTATACATTTCTAAAAAACTGTTTTTGCTTTGTCATTATGGGGTAATATGTGTAGATTGATGAGAAATAACAAACAATGTAATCCATTTTAGAATAAGGCTGTAACGTAACAAAATGTGGAAAAAGTCTAGGAGTCTGAATAATTTCCGAATGCACTGGAGAAATACATGTTTAAACATTTTTGACCAATCAATTAGTTGAAAGAACAAACTACTCTTGGTTAACCACATATTTTTGTTGTTGTTGGGGACAGCCCTAATGGACTCTACAAGGTGTCGAAAGCGTTGCACAGGGAGGCTGGCCCATGTTGACTCAAATGCTTCCCACAGTTGTCTTAAGTTGGTTGGATGTCCTTTGGGTGGTGGACCATTCTTGATACATAAGTTAAACTGTTCAGCGTCATCCCAGCAGCATTAGAGGTCTTGACACAAATCGGTGCGCCTGGCACCTACTACCATGCTCCATTCAAAGGCACTTAAGTCTTTTGTCTTGCCCATTCACCCTCCGAATAGCACACAAACACAACCCATGTCTCAGCTGTATCAAGGCTTAAAAATTCTTATTTAACCTGTCTCCTCCCCTTCATCTACACTGATTTCAAGCGGATTTAACAAGTGATATCAATAAGGGATCATAGCTTGCACCTGGTAAGTCTATGTCATGGAATGAGCAGGTGTTCAAAATGTTTTGCCCATTCTCCGTATGTCACAAAAACTTGACTTTTTTTCCTGATGCTGTTCACACAGGTGACGTTGAGACATTCTCTACATCCAGAAAGCAGCAGGAAGATCACAGAGCTAAGAGGTCTCACCACTGCCCACATTGTGAGGAGATTTTCCCAATGCTATCAAAGCTAAAAATGCACTTAAAAATACACACAGGAGAGAATCTGTATTCCTGCACTGACTGTGGGAAGAGCTTCACAACATCAAGGGCTCTCACAGTTCATCAGAGAGTGCACACAGGAGAGAAGCCTTACTCCTGCTCCGACTGTGAAAAGAGTTTCTCCCGATTGGATAAGTTAAATAGGCACCAGCTAATACATACAGGAGAAAAGTCTTACTCCTGCTCAGACTGTGGGAATTGTTTCGCCCAATTTAATACCTTAAAATCTCACCAGCGTATGCACACAGGAGAGAAGCCTTACTCCTGCTCTGACTGTGGGAAGAGTTTCTCTTAACTGGGAAGCTTACAAACACACCAGCGTATTCATACGGGAGAGAAGCCTTACTCCTGTTCTGACTGTGGGAAGAGCTTTAGAACATCAGGTGCTCTGACAGTTCATCAGAGCGTGCACACTGGAGAGAAGCCTTATTCCTGCTCTGACTGTGGGTGCAGATTCTCTCAACGGAGAAACTTAAAAAACCACCAACATATACACACAGGAGAGAAGCCGTACTCTTGCTCTGACTGTGTAAAATGCTTCACAACATCATATGAGCTAACAGTTCACCGGAGAACACACACAGGAGAGAATCCTTACTTCTGCTCTGACTGTGGGAAGAGTTTCTCCCTATTGGATACCTTAATCAAACATGAACGTATACATACAGGAGAAAAGCCTTACTCCTGCTCTGACTGTGGGAAGAGTTTCTCTCAACAGAGTAACTTAAAAAGACACCAACGTTCACATACAGGAGAAAAGCCTTACTCCTGCTCAGACTGTGAAAAGAGTTTTTCCCAATTGGATAAGTTAAATAGTCACAAGCGAATACATACAGGAGAGAAGCCTTACTCCTGCTCTGACTGTGGGCAAAATTTCTCTCAACACAGCAGCTTAAAGAAACACCAACGTATACATACAGGAGAAAAGCCTTACTTCTGCTCTGACTGTGGAAAATGCTTCACAACATCATCTGAGCTAACAGTTCACCAGAGAACACACACAGGAGAGAAGCCTTACTTCTGCTCTGACTGTGGGAAGAGTTTCAAAACATCATCTGAGGTAACAGTTCACCAGAGAACGCACACAGGAGAGAAGCCTTACTCCTGCGCTGAATGTGGGAAGAGTTTCTCTCAACAGAGCAACTTAAAAAAACACCAATGTTTACATGCAGGAGAAAAGCCTCACTTCTGCTCTGACTGTGGGAATTGTTTCACCCAATTATATACTTAACATGTCACCAGCGTATACATACAGGAGAGAAGCCTTACTCCTGCTCTGACTGTGGGAAAAATTTCTCTCAACACAGCAGCTTAAAGAAACACCAACGTATACACACAGGAGAAAAGCCTCATCAGTTCTCTCAGACCAGCTAAGATTAAAGTCCATCACTTAATTCTCATGTCATAAAGTAAGTGGTAACACTGAATTGGATCCTATTGTTTCTCACTGTGAGAACTGTGCAGAGGAAAGGGAGAATTATAGAATGATAGCCTCTCTTTACTAATCAGTGTGCACCTTGTCAGTTTGGTGTGTTTTGTTAGCTTCTACTGTAAAGATATTAAGATGACCTTGGGTTTGCCCTGATGGTTGACTGGGTGGTACTGCTTCCCTCTGCAGTTTTCAGTGGGAATGAGCTAGTAGACACAACATGTATCAGATAGAGATGGTGTGAGGATCAGTTTTCACCTTTCGTTTGGGTGGATATATATTTTTTGACTACTAAGGGACTGTAAGGTATTTATAATAAGGGATAACTGGAGAAAATCTTATCTCTCTGAAATGGAAATGGATGGCCCTCCCTTCAGTTAAATATATTTTTACCCGACCCTCCCTGAACACTTGAAAAAAAAAAACAAGTGACCCTCCCCTATACCCAAAATAATAATTAAAACATCAAGTGGATAGCAGAGAACATGCCTACTGTTTACCCTCACTCCTAGGACAGACCAGAGTCTCAGATATGCAGTTTTAGAAACTGTTCTTCATTTTGTAATTGTTACATGGCAAAGTAGCCAGAAGGTTGTGGATTTGCAGAACACCGTGGACAAGGGTAGGGGTGAACATGCAGGTCCCTCCAATAATATTGGGACCCTTGGTAAATATGAGCAAAACGGGCTGTGAAAAAAAATGATTTGCTGTTTATCCTCTTGTTGTTTCATTCAAAATATTCACCAAAATCTAACCTTTAATTAAAGTAAATGATTGAAAAAAATACATGTGAAATAAATGTTTTTCTTCTGCCACAATTATTGGCACCCCTAGAAATTATTATGAGTAAAACTAACTGAAGTATATTCCCATTCATATTTTACGTTCTTAAGTTCACCTGAGTGATTAGGAACACTTAAGTGGTAAGCCATGACTTCCTGTTTCACTGGGGTATAAATATGAGGTGACACACAGGCCAAGGTCCGATAGTCATCCATCACTATTGGAAAGATCTGAGAATACAGTGATGATGTGTGACAAAAGGTTGTTGAGCTGCACAAGTCAGGAAATGGCTGTAAGAAAAAAACTCAACAGTTGAAAATGCCCATTTCCACTATCAGGGCAATAATTAAGAAGTTTAAAGTTACTGGAGATGTAAACAATGGGCCTGGAAGAGGACGTGTGTCTATATTGACCCCACGCACAGTGAGGAGGATGGTTTGAGTCGCCAAAAAATCTCCAAGGATCACAGCTGGAGAATTGCAGACGTTAGTTGGGTCTTGGGGTCAGAAAGTCTCCAAAACTACGATCAGACGCCACCTACATAACCACACGTTGTTTGGGAGGGTTGCCATAAAAACACCTTTGCTGTCATCAAACAACAAACTCAAGTGCCTACAGTTTGCCAAACGTTACTGGAACAATGGGACCGGGTTCTATGGTCAGATGAGACCAAAATAGAGCTTTTTGGAAACAAACACCAGAGATGGGTTTGGTGTAGACGGAAAGATAGCCATGCAGAAAAGTACCTCATCCCCACTGTGAAGTATGGTGATGGATCTTTGATGTTGTGGGGCTGTTTTTCTTCCAAAGGCCCTGGACCACTTGTTAGGATACATGGTATCATGGACTCCAAGTACCAGCAGATATTAAATCTAAACCGGACTGCCTCTGCTAGGAAGCTTAAATGGGCCGTGGTTGGATCTTCCAGCAGGACAATGATCCAAAGCACATCTCAAAATCAACACAAAAAAATGGTTCACTGACCAAAGAATCAAGGTTTTGCCATGGCCATCCCAGTCCCCTGACCTGAACCCCATAGAAAACCTGTGGGATGAGCTGATGAGGAGAATCCATAAGCGTGGGCCTCGGAATCTGAAGGATCTGGAGAGATTTTGTATGGAGGAATGGTCTCAGATCCCTTGCCATGTGTTCTCCAACCTCATTACCTATTATAGGAGAAGACTCAGAGATGTTATCTTGGCAAAGGAAGGTTGCACAAAGTATTGAATGAAACGGTGTCAATAATAATACACTATCATTCAAAAGTTTGTGGTCACTTAGAAATGTCCTTGTTTTTTAAAGAAAAACACATTTTTTGCCCATTTAAAATAACATAAAATTGATCAGAAATACAGTGTAGACATTGTTAATGTTGTAAATGACTATTACAGCTGGAAACAGCAGATTTTTAAGGGAATATCTACGTAGGCGTACAGAGGCCCATTATCAGCAACCATCACTCCTGTGTTCCAATGGCACGTTGTGTAAGCTAATCGAAGTTTATCATTTTAAAAGGCTAATTGATCATTAGAAAACCCTTTTGAAAACTGTTGTCCTGATTAAAGAAGCAATAAAACTGGCCTTCATTAGACTAGTTGAGTATCTGGAGCATCAGCATTTGTGGGTTCGATTACAGGCTCAAAAAGGATGGAAACAAAGATCTTTCTTCTGAAACTCATCCGTCTATTCTTGTTCTGAGAAATGAAGGCTATTCCATGCGAGAAATTGCCATGAAACTGAAGATCTCGTACAACGCTGTGTACTACTCCCTTCAGAGAACAGAGCAAACTGGCTCTAACCAAAATAGAAAGAGTGGTAGGCCCTGGTGCACAACTGAGCAAGAGGACAAGTACATTAGAGTGTCTAGTTTGAGAAAAAGACGCCTCACAAGTCCTCAACTGGCAATTCATTAACCTCTCTGGGATATATGGGACACTAGCGTCCCACCGGCCAACATCCAGTGATAATGCAGAGCGCCAAATTCAAATAAATTACTATAAAAATTATACTTTCATTAAATCACACATGCAATACACCAAATTAAAGCTATACTTGTTGTGAATCCAGCCAACATGTCAGATTTCAAAAAGGCTTTACGGCGAAAGCAAACGATGCTATTATCTGAGGACAGCACCCCAGTAAACAAACACAGACAATCTTATTTCAACCCTCCAGGCGCGACACAAAACGCAGAAATAAAGATATAATTCATGCCTTACCTTTGATGGGCTTCTTCTGTTGGCACTCCAATATGTCCCATAAACATCACAAATAGTCCTTTTGTTCGATTAATTTCGTCGATATATATCCAAAATGTCAATTTATTTGGCGCGTTTGATCCAGAAAAACACAGATTCCAACTTGCGCAACGTGACTACAAAATATCTTATAAGTTACCTGTAAGCCTTGTCCAAACATTTCAAACTACTTTTGTAATACAACTTTACGTATTTTTTTACGTAAATAATCAATACAATTTAAGACGGGTGATCTGTGTTCAATACTGGAGGAAAACAAAGTGTAGCTAGCTTTCAGGTCACACGCCTCTAACAAAGAGTACACTTCCATATACCCTCATTCTGAACAGCCTTACTTCTTCATTTCTCAAAGGAAAAACCTCAACCAATTTCTAAAGACTGTTGACATCCCATGGAAGCGATAGGAACTGCAAGAAGGTCCCTTAGAAATCTGGATTCCCAATGAAAATCAATTGAAAAGAGAGTGACCTCAAAAAAAAAAAGAAATTCTGAATGGTTTGTCCTCTGGGTTTTGCCTGCCAAATAAGTTCTGTTATACTCACAGACATGATTCAAACAGTTTTAGAAACTTCGGAGTGTTTCTACCCAAATCTACTAATAATATGCATATATTAACTTCTGGGCCTGAGTAGCAGGCAGGTTACTTTGGACACGCTTTTCATCCGGATGAGAAAATACTGCCACCTATCCCAGAGAAGTTCAATAGTACCTGCAAAACACCAGTCTCAATGTCAACAGTGAAGAGGCGACTCCGGGATGCTGGCCTTCTAGGCAGAGTTGCAAAGAAAAGCCATATCTCAGACTGGTCAATAAAAATAAAAGATTAAGATGGGCAAAAGAACACAGACACCTTTAACCGCAGGACAACCCTGCTAAAACAGTTGTTTTGCACGCCCTCTCGTGTACAATGGCTTTAACATAGTCTAAGTTTGGAACCGTGCTAAAGTTTACTATCAACTGTAAAAATGTTTTTTAACAGAACCTGTTACAACTGAAGTATCTGACATCAACAAATGTCACCAGGCAGGCCTACAGTGCATTCGGAAAGTATTCAGACCACTTCCCTTTTTCCACATTTTGTTATGTTACAGCCTTATTCTAAAATTGATAAAATAAAAATGTTCTTTATAAATCTACACGCAATACCCCATAATGACAAAGAGAAAACAACAGGTTTTTAGACATTTTTGCAAATTTCTTACAAATAAACAACAGATACTTTATTTACATAAGTATTCAGACTCGAACTTGAGCTCATGTGCATCCTGTTTCCATTGATCATCCTTGAAATGTTTCTACAACTTGATTGTAGTCCACCTGTGCTAAATTCAATTGATTGGGCATGATTTGGAAAGGCACACACCGGTCTATATAAGGTCCCACAGTTGACCGTGCATGTCAGAGCAAAAACCAAGCCATGAGGTCGAAGGAATTGTCCGTAGAGCTCAGAGACAGGATTGTGTTGAGGTACAGATCTGGGAAAGGGTACCAAAAAATGTCGGCAGCATTGAAGGTCCCCAAGAACACAGTGAGCTCTACGGCATCATTTTGAAATGGAAGAAGTTTGGAACCACCACGTTTCTTCCTAAATCTGGCCGTCCTGCCAAACTGAGCAATCAGGGGAGGGCCTAGGTCACAGTGGTAACCAAGAACCCAATGGTCACTCTGACAGAGCTCCTGAGTTCCTCTGTGGAGATGGGAGAATCTCCCAGAAGGACAACCATCTCAGCAGAACTCCACAAATCACAGAAGCCACTCCTCCAAAGTAAAAGGCACATGACAGCTTGCTTGGAGTTTGCCAAAAGGCACCTAAAGGACTCTCAGACCATGAGAAACAATATTCTCTTGTCTGATGAAACCAAGATTGAACTCTTTGGCCTGAATGCCAAACTTCACTTCTGGAGGAAATCTGGCACCTCCCTATGATGAAGCATGGTGGTGGCAGCATCATGCTGTGGGGGATGTTTTTCAACGGCAGGGACTGATAGACTAGTCAGGATTGAAGGAAAGATGAACGGAGCACAGAGAGAGTACAGAGAGATCCTTGATGTAAATCTGCTCCAGAGCGCTCAGGACCTCAGACTGGGGGCGAAGGTTCACCTTTCAACAGGACAACAACCCTAAACACACAGCTAAGACAACGCAGGAGTGGCTTCGGGACAAGTCTCTGAATGTCCTTGATTGGCCCAGCCAGAGCCCGGACTTGAACCCGATCAAACATCTCTAGAGAGACTTGAAAATATCTGTGCAGCAACGCTCCCCATCGAACCTGACAGAGCTTGAGAGGATCTGCAGAGAAGAATGGGAGAAACTCCCGAAATACAGGCGTGCCAAGCTTGTAGTGTCATACCCAAGAAGACTCAAGGCTGTAATCGCTGCCAAAGATGCTTCAACAATGTACTGAGTAAAGGGTGAGAATACTTATGTAAATGTACATTTTCAAAAAATTCTAAAAACCTTTTTTGCTTCGTCATTATGGGGTATTGTGTGTAGATTGATGAGTGTGAAGAAGAAAAAAAGAATTTAACCCATTTTAGAATAAGGCTGTAAAATAAGAAAATGTGGACAAATTCAAGGGGTCTGAATACTTTCCGAATGCACTGTATTTTATAGGCTATGTATTGGATAATGGCACAAAACTCTAATCAAATTAAGAAATGTAAATGCTTTTGAATGACATGTCTGGTTTTGGCGGGAAGTACCGGGTTACCCGGGAAGAAAAGTGATTTATTTTCGGGATGGGACATTTGTAAAATACCAGGAAAATATTCAACCCTAATGGTGATTGAAGGAACTGGCTAACACAATCTATGGATAGTAGACTAAAATTTCATCTGTCAAACAGGTATAGGCCTAGCTCTTGTTGTTAGTAGCCTAAAGCCATTTTAATTTGAAGACCGTTTAAATGAATTAGACCTTCGCGTATTAGTCTATTTTCAGCACTCATCCGTTGTCCATCTGTAATGTAAATTACTCCAATGTGGCTTATGGAGATCAATAACTCTAAAGAAATAGCTTCATTGTATGCAATGATACATATTGTTTTAATTCAAATCAATTATAGTCGTAGGTCTAGTTGTCCTCGTCTTCAGGTTCTCCCTCTCCAACTGAACAGGACATCAGTAGGTCTAGTTGTCCTCGTCTTCAGGTTCTCCCTCTCCAACTGAACAGGACATCAGTAGCTCTAGTTGTCCTCGTCTTCAGGTTCTCCCTCTCCAACTGAACAGAACATCAGTTGGTCTAGTTGTCCTCGTCTTCAGGTTCTCCCTCTCCAACTGAACAGGACATCAGTAGCTCTAGTTGTCCTTGTCTTCAGGTTCTCCCTCTCCAACTGAACAGGACATCAGTAGCTCTAGTTGTCCTCGTCTTCAGGTTCTCCCTCTCCAACTGAACAGGACATCAGTAGCTCTAGTTGTCCTCGTCTTCAGGTTCTCCCTCTCCAACTGAACAGGACATCAGTAGCTCTAGTTGTCCTCGTCTTCAGGTTCTCCCTCTCCAACTGAACAGGACATCAGTAGGCCTAGTCCGCACACACATTATAATTTTTTTTAAATTACAGCCTCACCTCCTGAAATCAAATCAAATGTTATTTGTCACATGCGCTGAATACAACAGGTGAAATGCTTACATACAAGGACCTAACCAACAATGCAGTTTTAAGAAAGTGCCACTGTACACAGCACAGTCATTTGTAGGTAGCACTGAAGGGTTTACCTCAGCAAGAGCAGGGCATGATTACATGTTTTTATTTTTTATTTAACTAGGCAAGTCAGTTAAATAGCATGCTCTATAAGTAATGTATGTTATTGCTGTATAAGTGAGTTAGCTAGCATGCTCTAGAAGTAATGTATGTTATTGCTGTATAAGTGAGTTAGCTAGCATGCTCTAAATGTAATTTATGTTATTGCTGTATAAGTGAGTTAGCTAGCATGCTATAGAGGCAATGTATGTTATTTCTGAATAAGTGAGTTTGCTAGCATGCTATAGAGGCAATGTATGGCATTGCTCTATAAGTGAGTTAGCTAGCATGCTATAAATGTAATATATTATTGCTCTATGAGTGAGTAGCTAGCATGCTATAAATGTAATATATTATTGCTCTATGAGTGAGTAGCTAGCATGCTATAAATGTAATATATTATTGCTCTATGAGTGAGTAGCTAGCATGCTATAATGTAATATATTATTGCTCTATGAGTGAGTAGCTAGCATGCTATAAATGTAATATATTATTGCTCTATGAGTGAGTAGCTAGCATGCTATAAATGTAATATATTATTGCTCTATGAGTGAGTAGCTAGCATGCTATAAATGTAATATATTATTGCTCTATGAGTGAGTAGCTAGCATGCTTTTTTAGATATATCTATTTTATATATATCTATTTTTTATTTTTTAATATATATATTTTTTTAATGCTATAAATGTAATGTATGTTATTGCTCTATAAGTGAGTAAGCTAGCATGCTCTAGAGGCAATGGCCACATTAGCTAATACACCTATTGACAGCCATCAACATCATTGAGCCATCAACATCATTGAGCCCTGCACATCTATGTAAGAGTGGCAGGTAGCCTAGCGGTTAGAGCGTTGGGCCAGTGAAACCAAAAGTGAAAAATCTGTCGACGTGCCCTTGAGCAAGGCACTTAAGAACAAATTATTATTTAAAATGACGGCCTACTCCGGCCAAACCCGGACGACGCTGGGCCAATTGTGCGCCACCCTATGGGACCCCCAATCACTGCCGGATGTGATGCAGCCTGGATTGGGAACGCCTATCCGTTGCAGTGTAGCCTAGTTTTATATAACACCATCCCAGCAGCGCAAAAACTAGGGAAGGAAGTCCATTTTCTTAGAAATATAACTTTGCACTGTGCTTCTCCGTGCATGGTCTTGGTGCAGCCTCTGCCTGTAGTATAGGCTATGGATCATGTTGGATTCTAACTACTTTATTGAACTTTGTATAGGAAAGTTACTGTGAGGCGAATACAGAAGGTGTCT
Source organism: Salvelinus fontinalis (assembly GCF_029448725.1). Lineage (NCBI taxonomy): Eukaryota > Metazoa > Chordata > Actinopteri > Salmoniformes > Salmonidae > Salvelinus > Salvelinus fontinalis. The sequence continues at coordinate 20,665 of NW_026601636.1, forward strand.
GTCCAGACATGCTTTGTTCTTGCTGTGTATTAGTATTTCTTAGGATGGAGGTTAAGAGCAACAGGCTCGTCTCAGTTCATGATAAGTCAGGTTAGTTTCTGTGGAACTAGGAGAGAGGTGGAACTCAACATCCAGATGAGGACAACAGTTGGAGAAGAAACCTCTGGGAGGAGGGCAGCAGGGGTCCATCCCAACAACACTAACCACAGTCCTATCTCACACACCTTTCCTCTCACGCTGCTCTGGACTCAGGCAGGGCCATGACAATGTTATAAGTAAGAGGAACAGAGACTGATTGTTTATCTTGGAAGTGGTGAGTGGTGACTCCACCTAGTTGGAAGGTATAAATATATGCTTGTGTGACTTGTATGTTGTATTTGCAGCTGAAGCATCCAGTGGGTTGAATAAAGCTGGTTTGTGCTTTTACTAGTTGTCTGCGTTTCTACTCTGTTCGTTCAGAACTTAGCTTGATATTGTGGACCCAGCAGAGAATCAGGGATGAGGGGCATCATGAGATACTATAATATGCAACTAATTCTCAAACCCTGAGCAATGAGACATTTAATTGATTACAAATGACATGACCCTCCCCTGAATTTAATTTAAAAAATACTAAACCCTCCCCCATTTTCCGCCGGGTAACAATGGTGTACATTTAAATCTCTCCCTAAGCAACTTTTGTTTAATGATATACAGTATATCACAAAAGTGAGTACACCCCTCACATTTTTGTAAATATTTGAGTATATCTTTTCATGTGACAACACTGAAGAAATGACACTTTGCTACAATGTGAAGTAGTGAGTGTACAGCTTGTATAACAGTGTAAATTTGCTGTCCCCTTAAAATAACTCAACACACAGCCATTAATGTCTAAACCGCTGGCAACAAAAGTGAGTACACCCCTAAGTGAAAATGTCCAAATTGGGCCCAAAGTGTCAATATTTTGTGTGGCCACCATCATTTTCCAGCACTGCCTTAACCCTCTTGGACATGGAGTTCACCAGAGTTTCACAGGTTGCCACTGGAGTCCTCTTCCACTCCTCCATGACGACATCATGGAGCTGGTTGATGTTAGAGACCTTGCACTCCTCCACCTTCCGTTTGAGGATGCCCCACAGATGCTCAATAGGGTTTAGGTCTGGAGACATGCTTGGCCAGTCCATCACCTTTACCCTCAGCTTCTTTTTTATTTATTTTTATTTTTATTTTACCATTATTTTACCAGGTAAGTTGACTGAGAACACGTTCTCATTTGCAGCAACGACCTGGGGAATAGTTACAGGGGAGAGGAGGGGGATGAATGAGCCAATTGTAAACTGGGGATTATTAGGTGACCATGATGGTTTGAGGGCCAGATTGGGAATTTAGCCAGGACACCGGGGTTAACACCCCTACTCTTACGATAAGTGCCATGGGATCTTTAATGACCTCAGAGAATCAGGACACCCGCTTAACGTCCCATCCGAAAGACGGCACCCTACACAGGGCAGTGTCCCCAATCACTGCTCTGGGGCATTGGGATATTTTTTTAGACCAGAGGAAAGAGTGCCTCCTACTGGCCCTCCAACACCACTTCCAGCAGCATCTGGTCTCCCATCCAGGGACTGACCAGGACCAACCCTGCTTAGCTTCAGAAGCAAGCCAGCAGTGGTGTGCAGGGTGGTATGCTGCTTTAGCAAGGCAGTGGTCGTTCATGTCATCACACAGCAGACCTGTCTTTCATGATTTGAAATGGAATCAAGCATTTTAGTTTTAAAATAAAATAAAAAAGCAACACTTGAATAATTAGCGTAAACAATAAATAAACCGTTCCATTTCGGAGATTGCTCCAAACGGTCAGAAAAAATTATATTGTAATCTAACAGCACCTGTTTGGCCCACAGCGTTTACTCCTTACCTTCTTTGTCTTGATCTCCAGTATTTTCCACAACTAGTCACATGACTTCCATACATCTGACTTCCCCTTTACCTCCTGTGCAACCAGTAAACATTCTCCTGTTTCGAGTTTGTCACGTCCTCTGCATCAATTTTGCTGTTATGGTGTTCTGAGTTTGTTATAACCAATTTATTGATGTGATTATGATATGTTATAGGTTAGGCCCTATTGGTCATGTGCATGCGATGCATACATGTGTCAGATAAATAGAGCAAGGGTTGAGGGAATAGGGAATGTTTTTCCTAAACAAATGAGGGATTTCGGTAACAGAACTTTTCAGTCAGAAATGGGTGTAATTATGTTGCCGCTTCAGCAACACGGACAGCGTGATAAACACTGTTGATGTTCTGTGGTGGTCGGTACAGCAGGGAGGAGAGTGAGACAACGGGTGCTAGTCACACAGTCAATCACTGTCAATAAAATATATTAAAAATCTGAGCCCAGCCCGGCACAATCAAATCAATTGAGGTCGAACTCCCTCTAGTCATTTGTGTGTCTTAATTATTTCATCAAACAGTGCACTTAAACTATCAGACAAGCTCAGTGCATATAGTTGATTTGATTAAAACACACAAGATGTGTCTATACAGTCCATTCAGAAAGTATTCAGACCCCTTGACTTTTTACACATTTTGTTACGTTACAGCCTTATTCTTTGCTATGAGACTTTTGGGCTCCCGAGTGGTGCAGAGGTCTAAGGCACTGCATCTCAGTGCTTGAGGCGTCACTACAGATACCATAGTTCGAATCCAGGCTGTATCACAACCGGCCGTGATTGGGAGTCACATAGGGACTATGGGCAAGCGCACAATTGACTCAGCTTCGTCCGGGTTTGGCCGGTGTAGGCCGTCATTGTAAATAAGAATTTGTTCTTAACTGACTTGCCTAGTTAAACAAAGGTTAAATGAAATAATAATACAGGAGAATTTTTTTAATTAAATAAATAAAAATCCTCATCAATCTGCACACAATAACCCACAACTACAATGCGAAAAAAAACAGGTTTTTAGACATTTATGCTAATTTATTAAACATAAAAACAGAAATACCTTATTTACATAAGTATTCAGACCCTTTGCTCTGAGACTCTAAATTGAGCTCAGATGCATTGTTTCTATATAAGGTCCCACAGTTGACAATGTATGTCAGAGCGAAAACCAAAGCCACTTCTCAGTAAAAGGCACATGAAATCCGGCTTGGAGTTTGCCAAAAGGCACCTAAGACTCTCAGACCATGCGAAACAAGATTCTCTGGTCTGATGAAACCAAGATTGAAGTCTTGTCTTTGACAATTCCCTGAATGTCCTTGAGTAGCCCAGCCAGAGCCTGGACTTGAACCCAATCGAACATCTCTGGAGAGACCTGAAAATAGCTGTGCGGCGACGCTCTCCATCCAACCTGACAGAGCTTGAGAGGATCTGCAGAGAAGAATGGGAGACACTCCTAAAATACTGGTGTGCCAAGCTTGTAGCATCATACCCAAGAAAACTCGAGGCTGTAATCGCTGCCAAAGGTGCTTCAACAAAGTACTGAGTTAAGGGTTTGTGTACTTATTCAAATGTGATATTTCAGTTAATCTGTCTCCTCCCATTTATCTACACTGATGATTTTACATTGGATTTAACAAGTGACATCAATAAGGGATCACAGCTTTCACCTGGTCCGTCTATGTCATGGAAAGAGCAGGTGTCATAATGTGTTGTACCCTCGGCGTATATCACACAAACTTGACTTTTTTTCTGATGTTGTTCACACAGGAGACCCTGTTGAGACATTCTCTACATCCAGAAAGCAACAGCAGGAAGATCACAGAGCTAAGAGGTCTCACCACTGCCCACATTGTGAGGAGATTTTCCCAATTCTATCAAAGCTAAAAATACACCTGAAAATACACACAGGAGAGAATCGGTATTCCTGCACTGACTGTGGGAAGAGCTTCACAACATCAGGTGATCTGAACGTTCATCAGAGAATGCACAGAGGAGAGAAGCCTTACTCTTGCTCTGACTGTGGAAAATGCTTCACAGCCTTATCTGAGCTAACAGTTCACCAGAGAACACACACAAGAGAGAAGCCTTACTTCTGCTCTGACTGTGGGAAGAGTTTCTCTCAACAGAGTAACTTAAAAAGACACCAACGTTTACATACGGGAGAAAAGCCTTACTCCTGCTCAGACTGTAAAAAGAGTTTTCCCCAATTGAATGAGTTAGATAGTCACCAGCGAATACATACAGGAGAGAAGCCTTACACCTGCTCTGACTGTGAGCAAAGTTTCTCTCAACACAGCAGCTTAAAGAAACACCAACGTGTATACACACAGGAGAGAAGCCTTACTCCTGCTCTGACTGTGGGAGAAAAAAAATCTCAACATAGCAGCTTAAAGAAACATCAACGTATACACACAGGAGAAAAGCCTTACTCCTGCTCTGACTGTGAAAAACTCTTCAGAACATCATCTGAGCTAACAGTTCACCAGAGAACACACACAGGAGAAAAGCCTTACTTCTGCTCTGACTGTGGAAAACGCTTCACAACATCATCTGAGCTAACAGTTCACCAGAGAACACACACAGGAGAGAAGCCTTACTCGTGCGCTGAATGTGGGAAGAGTTTCTCTCAACAGAGCAACTTAAAAAGACACCAACATTTACATACAGAAGAAAAGCCTCATCAGTTCTCTCAGACCAGCTAAGATTAAAGTCACTCCATCACTTAATTCTCATGTCATAAAGTAAGTGGTAACTGTGATTTGGATCCTATTGTTTCTCACTGTGAGTGAAATGTGCAGAGGAAAGGGAGCATTATAGAATGTTAGCCTCTCTTTACTTTACTGATCAGTGTACACCTTGTCAGTTTGGTGTGTTTTGTTAGCTTCTACTGTAAAGATATTAAGATGACCTTGGGTTTGCCCTGATGGTTGACTGGGTGGTACTGCTTCCCTCTGCAGTTTTCTGTGGGAATGAGCTAGTAGACACAACATGTATCAGATAGAGATGGTGTGAGAATCAGTTTTCACCATTCGTTTGGGTGGATATTTTTTGGGGACTGTAAGGTATTTATAATAAGAGATACCTGGAGAAAATCATATCTCTTCTTTTTTTTTTTATCCCCTTTTTCACCCCAATTTTCTTCGTGGTATCCAATCGCTAGTAATTACTACCTTGTCTCATCGCTACAACTCCCGTACGGGCTCGGGAGAGACGAAGGTCGAAAGCCATGCGTCCTCCAAAGCACAACCCAACCAGCCGTACTGCTTCTTAACACAGTGCGCCTCCAACCCGGAAGCCAGCCGCACCAATGTGTCGGAGGAAACACCGTGTACCTGGCCCCCTTGGCTGGCGCGCACTGCGCCCGGCCCGCCACAGGAGTCGCTGGAGCGCGATGAGACAAGGATATCCCTACCGGCCAAACCCTCCCTACCCCGGACGACGCTATGCCAATTGTGCGTCGCCCCACGGACCTCCCGGTCGCGGCCGGCTGCGACAGAGCCTGGGCGCGAACCCAGAGACTCTGGTGGCGCAGTTAGCACTGCGATGCAGTGCCCTAGACCACTGCGCCGCCCGGGAGGCCCAGAAAATCATATCTCTCTGTAATGGAAATGGATGGCCCTCTTTTCAGTTTAATAGATTTTTACCCGACCCTCCCTGAATGCTTGAAAAAAAAACGGATAGCAGAGAACATGCCTACTGTTTACCCTCACTCCTAGGACAGACCAGAGCCTTAGATATGCCGTTTTAGAAACTGTTCTTCGTTTTGTAATTGTTACATGGCAAAGTAGCCAGAAGGTTGTGGATTTGCAGAACACCGTGGACAAGGGTAGGGGTGAACATGTATAGCTTTCTATAAACGCATTTCATGGAATTCTAAGTCATTTTACATGACTGGAGACAAGCAGAGAGGATAATTGATTCTGCCTGCTTAGCTTTCCAGTGGGGGTCTGCGAGTAAAACTGGTGCCGCATTTTATGAAGCGTGAGGGAAGTTCCCGTCTGACCAAAAGAGGACGAGGAACCGACCAGACCCTTACTGTGAGCTGCCCAGGTTGAGACACATCATCTGCGAACAATTGAGGGGCGGCGAATGACTTCACTAAGGCAATTAAAAAATATATATAATAATTATAAAAAAACTGAAACTAAACATAAAGACGTAGAAGAAGAGTAGGAGGGTACCACTTGCCTTAAGTAATAGCACAAGGTGAATGTGAGAATTGTGTGAGTAAGAAGATATTAGTGAGATTGAAATTTGGATAATAAGCATAAGTTGAGTTCAACAAAGGATTTACATTTGGGATAATAAGAGGGTTGTAATGTGGATATTAGGATAATAAGATATTGACATTTTGATACTAAGAGTGAATGAGAGCTGTCAGGGGACTGGGTTAGGTGGGAACAAGGTGCTATTCTATATGTATGGGAAGCACCAAGACTATAGAGACTATAGAGACCATGGATACACAAGACTGTAGAGACCATAGCATTTATGATTATATAAACTACTGAGACTATAGACACTGAGAGACTATAGATACGAGAGACTTTAGGTACTGTAGAGAGTATAGATACTGTAGATTATGGACTGCATAGACTATTGAGACTATAGACACTGAGATACTATAGATACACAAGACTATAGTTTCTGCAGAGACTATGGCGACTATAGAGGAACAGTTGAAGATACATATGACATGGAAGAAGGCTAGAGCTAGTCTTAAAGAGAGAACTAGAGCAAGTAGTGGTACCATGCCCCACTGACAGCTGTCTGTAGGCATTTATAAGAGAAGTGTCGACGTGGTCTGCAGCCACTGGTAGAGAATAGCATAATGTGCACTACGTGCTATTCTATATGTATAGTGACGATGCATAGGAATTAACGACAGGAGAATCGTTGAAGATGCACATGGGGTAATAAGGGAGATTACCGAGTGTGTTTGGTAATAGTACTAAGTGAATGTGGATGTGAAAGTTGTGTTAAGCTGATTTAAATTTGGATAATAAGTTGTTTGATTGAAATTTGGGTGTTAAGCTGATTAGAATTTGGATAATAAGACGATTGCTTAAAATTTGTATATTAAACTGATAGAAATGTGGATATTAACAGAGAAAAATGTAGCTATAACGTACTGAGTGAATGAGAGCTGTCAGGGGACTAGCTCCAGTGTGAATGTGAAGGGAAGTGTGAGCTGAGTTTTTTTATCTATATATTATCTAAGGGTTCCGTCCACCATCTCCCATCGTTGTCTTGGACTACTAATAATAGCACGTGTTGTTATTGAGCACGGGTGTTGTTTTATATGTATAGGAGGTAGCGGTCTATAGCATTCCTGGGAATTGTCTATGGGGTCTGGGAACACTGTACCATAGTCTCTGGGAGGCTAGAGAACCGTTGAAGATACATATGGTGCATTGGATGTACATGTTGTGGATGTGAATACCTAAGTATAGAAGTTATGTAGGGAAAAGTGAATGTGAATTTCCTGCATAGCAGGACATGCAAACGTGTGTATTTTAGGTTTAAAAAAGCTTCTAAAGTTAGTAATTTCCACTTTAAAATGTCAGACTGGATTTGCCCTAACGAAAAATGTATCAACCCCTACAAAAAATGTCCATTAATTATAATCCATATTTCCTGTTGCTGCAGGATTATGTTCCTACTGTAGCAAACTGGCTCAAATTAAGATCCTTCACCTGTTTAAAGCGAAGGATGGGTACAAAAAAAGCTGACTGCTGGAAAATCTTGGAAGTGTATGGGTGAAGTGGACCGTGGTACTCATTAGAATTTCCTGTCTGTCAGATTTTGATCTCATTTAAAACATTGTCTTTGTGTTTAATTTCCATGGTTTTTACATCAAAAGCCCTATTTACATTACACAACATTTCCACATGCAAAAAGCTGTTAATAAGGTGTGTCATCTATCTGAAGTAAAAGTACACAATAATGACAAATGGAAAGAGAAATAAAGTAGTTATTAGTATTTATTCAATATTACTGTGAAATACTAACAGCTGATTTTCCAGAGGGAAGCGAAAAACCAGAAACCCATTTAAGCCAATATGGGATAAACTGGAAAATTATTCCCTGATCTCTTTTAACAAGACAATCGAGCAAGCTCCTGGAAAATACAAAAATCTTCAACATAAACTTTGTAAGTTACTTTAAAGTTTACTGAAGACACTCCTAGTACTAAAATACTGTACCTGTCAGCAAAAGTGAATTATCAAAAATACATAATTTACAGCCAAATCAGCAGACATAGGAACTTTTGTACATATAAATCAGGGATGGCCAAAATGGTTGTGCAGGCTTTTTTCTCCAGCCCAGTTCTACCACATCTGATTTGACCATTCAAGGTTCTGATAAGCAGCTGACTAGAGGTATGGTGTGTTGTAGAACAGTCAGAAGTTACAAATATCACAGCTGAGATGCAGCAAATAGCGCTTCCTCTGAAGTTATATGACTGTGTTTACACAAGACCCCAAATCTGATTTCCTTTCTATATCCAATCTTTTTTTCTGACCCATATCAGATTTCAGCATTCACACTCAGAAGTAGCACACAAATTCAATTCTCATTTCCTGTCACTGTTCCTTTACATTTTGGGGTGGTGGTCATGGTAAAAAATCTTAGTGTTCAGACAGAGGTCGCATATGGAGGATGGGGTTTGTATCAGGATTCTGTTCCACATATGGAGGTGTTATAAATAGGAAATCAAAAGATCAGATTCAATGTGTTTTTTTGCTGTTTACACATTAGGGAAAATAACAGATAGGTATCATATATGCAAATAACTGTGAAAAGATCTGAATTGGGCTGCAATAAGGCAGCATTTACACAGGCAGGCCAATTCAGATATATTTTTTTAATGAATTGGTCTTTAGATTGGGCAAAGGATCAGAATGGGGGTGCATGTGTAGACGCAGCCCAAGTACCTCAGAAAACCACGAGGATGAAAACCAACATGACATTAGATACAATGCTTACCTCATCCACCGCAGGAACTCGCAAATGTTTTAGAACATGGTGTAATCTGCTGGATGTAAGCTTTCTATACTGCAGCTGCTTTCCATGCTCAACTGGAAGCGTCAATAGACGATGAAGTGTGACACCTCCCACAATTAATAAATACATAAATACAAAATAAAAACATTTAAATAAATAACATGGAAAATATTTGAAATGTGTTATCACTGATTTACAGAGATGACCCAAGGTGTAGTGATTAATAATAATTAGGTGGGTGCTTATATTCGTCCTATTTCACACAGTTTGTATTATAAGCATGTCTGAATTGGAAATGTGTTGTTTTTTTCATATCCCACCTCCCCCTGAGACACCGGTCAGGGTCTGCCACTATCAACACGACCCATATCCCCAATCCCCTGAGACACCGGTCAGGGTCTGCCACTATCAACGTGACCCATATCCCACCTCCCCCTGAGACACCGGTCAGGGTCTGCCACTATCAACGTGACCCATATCCCACCTCCCCCTGAGACACCGGTCAGGGTCTGCCACTATCAACGCGACCCATATCCCACCTCCCCCTGAGACACCGGTCAGGGTCTGCCACTATCAACGTGACCCATATCCCACCTCCCCCTGAGACACCGGTCAGGGTCTGCCACTATCAACGCGACCCATATCCCACCTCCCCCTGAGACACCGGTCAGGGTCTGCCACTATCAACGTGACCCATATCCCACCTCCCCCTGAGACACCGGTCAGGGTCTGCCACTATCAACGTGACCCATATCCCACCTCCCCCTGAGACACCGGTCAGGGTCTGCCACTATCAACGTGACCCATATCCCCAATCCCCTGAGACACCGGTCAGGGTTTGTCACTATCAACGCGACCCATATCCCCAATCCCCTGAGACACCGGTCAGGGTCTGCCACTATCAACGTGACCCATATCCCACCTCCCCCTGAGACACCGGTCAGGGTCTGCCACTATCAACGCGACCCATATCCCACCTCCCCCTGAGACACCGGTCAGGGTCTGCCACTATCAACGCGACCCATATCCCCAATCCCCTGAGACACCGGTCAGGGTTTGTCACTATCAACGCGACCCATATCCCCAATCCCCTGAGACACCGGTCAGGGTCTGCCACTATCAACACGACCCATATCCCCAATCCCCTGAGACACCGGTCAGGGTCTGCCACTATCAACGCGACCCATATCCCCAATCCCCTGAGACACCGGTCAGGGTCTGCCACTATCAACGGTGACCCTGGAGCAATTAGGGTTAACTGCCTTGCTCAAGTTCAAACTAGCGACCTTTTGGTTACTGTCCCAACGCTCTAACCGCTAGGCTACCTGCCGTAGTAGTTCCTGTCCAAACAACGTCACTAGGTGTGGTGAGGGGCTCAGGCGTTCCAGGGGACATCATCTCTGCACCAGGCCAAGGCACCTCAAACTGCAAGAGAAACAGAAACTGGTGCCAGTATAACATTTCATAATATTTTCAGAGTTAGAGTAACGACACAGAGGAGATCAAATACCCCCTCTCTCTCTCTCACACACGCACGCACCCCCGCACACACACACACACACACACACACACACACACACACACACACACACACACACACACACACACACACACACACAAACACACACACACACACACACACACAAACACACACACACACACACACACACACACACACACACACACACACACACACACACACACACACACACACACACACACACACACACACACACACACACACACACACACACACACACACACCTACCTAACAGGATCAGCACATTTCCAAGTCAGTTGCTCTGTGTTACAGCTGCCCTACACGCTTAGTAATAATAGATAATAAAACATTTGAAGTATTTTATTTGACTCTTATACACAAAGTAACTTGATAAAGCGAAAACTATAACAACCTTGTATTTTCTATGAATAAAGTGTTTGAATGATCCTCCTTGATTCGTTGTTGAAGTCAAATTCTTTCTAAACTAAATTCTTTCTATAGGGGAAGTTCAAGTTTCAGACTCAAATGCTTCATCCATGTGGAGGCTAAACCAGAATGGAGCTCTTCAATGTCACTGTATTTTCATTGTCTACATTGTTCATGATATGGATGGTTCTTCTGATGTTATCTTGAGTTTGTCTACTTTCTATAAAACCAGCTTGATGTCAAAGCCTATGCTCAACTTGTAGAAATGTTAACTTGAAACTCAAAGTACAGACAGAGACAGACAGAGAAAGCCTGATAGACTGAGAGACAGAGACATAGAAAGCATGACAGACTGACAGACAGACAGATACATATTTATATACAGATAAGTAGGTAAGCTGAGTGCCAGAGCAGACATTGTGCAGTAACTCTGCCTCAGACTTGAAGTAGTGCCGCTCCTGTTCAACCAACACCATGCTCAGTAGTTTCTAAGAAAAAACAAAGAAGAATTGTCACATTTCATTTTGGTCAATTCAGAGATCTTTGTGGCGAATATTGTGTCTCTACAGTCTCCCATAACGGTTTAATACAAAACCTGCCAATGGGCTTACAGTCATTGTGGAACCTTGGAACCACTGTGAAACATAGTTTGATGAAATGTTGGAATTTGCAGCACAACCTTCCAAATGAATATGTGCAAATCGATTGTTTTTGAAACAGACAAAAACGTTCAAATATGATATTTTGTCCAAATACACAACATTTAAGTAATATAATCATAATGAATCTAGTTACGATAGTCCTTCTGATTTCAGGGTTATCAGGCTCTGTGCATCAAAAAAGATAACTTTTGATAAAGTAATCTGAAAGCAGTCAAATCCCATATTCCACTGAAAAGTACAGCACATATTCCACTGGAAAGTACAGCACATATTCCACTGGAAGGTACAGCACATATTCCACTGGAAGGTACAGCACATATTCCACTGGAAGGTACAGCACATATTCCACTGGAAAGTACAGCACATATTCCACTGGAAAGTACAGCACATATTCCACTGGAAGGTACAGCACATATTCCACTGGAAGGTACAGCACATATTCCACTGGAAGGTACAGCACATATTCCACTGGAAAGTACAGCACATATTCCACTGGAAGGTACAGCACACATTCCACTGGAAGGTACAGCACATATTCCACTGGAAGGTACAGCACATATTCCACCACAACAGCATTAATGCTTTTAGGGAAAAACACATGGAAGTTTGACAATCAAGATCATAATAAAACTGTACTTTCTCTCAGATATTGTATCTGAATAAAGACCCGATCTTCAATCACCCAGCTAAAGATTCAGGGTTTATGGAGGGTAAGTTTGCGTAATTTATTTTCATACATAGAGACAGAATGAACCAATCACTGCACCTGTGGATGAAATATATTGAAAGTGACCAGTACAATGGTATGATTCACAGGCAAAGCATAAGAAGGCAAGTAAATAGGTTGACTATAACAATAAGTCAATCTGTTGACTATGTCTTGGCAATATAACAATAAGAATCACTGAGTTACCACTGATCCAGATATTGGAGACTTGAGATTGAGCTAGCCCACTAAGAATAAACACACACACATACAGTATAAACACATGTGAACATGGTCATGATTGTGTATGTATTTACAAACCATGGCCTCTCACCAGCCAATGAGACTTGATCACTGACTGGAATCACCATAGAAACCTCCTTAGTGGCACCACCAGAAGGCACCACACACTTAACCTTGGTGTCTTTGTAAGGTAGACAGGACACTGTTGCAGTAGTTGTGACAGTTCATTTGGATGGGTGACATTGACCATGGTAGACTTTTCCAAAGCATTGTGTTCTGTGCGGTCCCAGGCCACTACCAGAGAGTCGTACCGTGGCAAAACAATTCACTGTTTTCTACTCTATTCCTCACCTACAGTAATAACAAACACTGTCTACTTGAAATCACAAACCCTACTGTTAATTAGAATGTGTGTCTTATTAGACCTGTGGATTTCAGGGTCATCATGTTGATGGTTGAGTGTTGATAGTTCTTCCTGTTCTCTGTCATGGACTGTGGGATTTTGGCTAAAGATTGATTTAGTAAGTTTGACAATCAATGTCAAAGTAATACTGTAATTTATCTTTGTCATCTGAACAGTAAAACTTACCTTCTCGTTGTATTTCTCTGTTTGCAGCACAGTGCCACAGCAGCTCCACAGCACACAGCAATGAAACACAGTGAACCCATCACTGCACCAATCCTTGTTGGTTTAACTGTGAAAGATGACAAGATGAGAACGATACAATTCACAGATAAGAGTGTCAGAGATTAGTTGTGGTCATTATATTAATGACTTACCACTGATCCTGTCACCATCAGTGATCTCAGGTAGACCTAGCACAGAACACACAGAGACAGTACTTCAGATCGACACCAGCATGTTGATTGTTACTGTAGGCATGTACTGAACCAGTTCTAACCAGCAAATTGAGCTTGATTTCTAGCTGGAATAACCATGGATACGTTCTTGGTGACACCTCCAGAGAACAGTGACACCATGCAGCCAACCCTGGTGTCTTTGTCAGGTAGACTGAATGCTGCCAGCATAGAAGTTATGGTGACAGTGACAGTTCCATTGAGATGGGTGACATTGACCATTGTAGAATTTTCTAGAATTTCTGTTTCGTCCCAGGTTACTATAGGAGCAGGTCGTCCAGTAGCAGAACAGGACAGAGTGGTGTGACTGTTGTTGGTTTGTGTGATGACGAGTGAGGGTCTATACAGCTCTATAGGACAACAACAGACACAGTTCACAGTGAACAGCACATGAGTCATAAAGCAGGTATCTAATGTGGGAAATCAAATAAATTACATGTTGAGGTTCATTGATGATGTCAACACCTACTCATTACATTATGCAATAACATTTTACCATTAACTTGGAGGCAGGTCCTTCCGCTGATAGCTCCATCTGGATAGGCGTTAAACAGACACCTGTAGCAGGACTCGTCTCCTCTTGACACTCCTCTGATGATGATAGAGCAGTTCTGCAGTCCCTCATCTTCAAACTCCACTTTCCCCTTAAAACGTACGTTGACATCGGGACCGCGTTTGCTGTAGATGGCTACATTTTCATTCATCTCTGTTGTCATTTTTTCCCAGGTGACTTCCCGCACATCTTTGGGTGTCATGAGCTCACAGGTTAAGACTGCATCTTCTCCCAGGGTTGCTGTGACAACCTGCTGTGTTCTCACCAACTGAGAGAGCCCTGCATGAAGACAGTTACACACTACTTAGTACTTACTACATTACAAACTCTCTCTCACACACACACACACACACACACACACACACACACACACACACACACACACACACACACACACACACACACACACACACACACACACACACACACACACACACACACACACACACACACACACACACACACACACACACACACACCCACTCAGTTGGTAGAGCATGGTGTGTTGTGGGTTTGATTCTATTAAAAAAATGTAAGTCGCTTGGAGAAAAGAGTCAGCTAAAAGCCATATTTTTAAAATGTATATTTATAGATTTTGTTGCACAGGGCTTTGCCTTTTTCTGTTTTTGACTATTTATGGTAATACAATGTGCAGGAGGGACAAATTGTATGACTGAGGCAATTTGTGTTGCGTAGTGTAGTGTATTGTAGTGCTGTTTTGTGTAGCGATACGTATCGTTGTGTTATGCAACTGTTTGAATAAAGGAGATTGAGACAGAATTAAACATCTTTTTTTATTTTATTTTTTTATTTATTTTACCGTTATTTTACCAGGTAAGTTGACTGAGAACACGTTCTCATTTGCAGCAACGACCTGGGGAATAGTTACAGGGGAGAGGAGGGGGATGAATGAGCCAATTGTACACTGGGGATTATTAGGTGACCATGATGGTTTGAGGGCCAGATTGGGAATTTAGCCAGGACACCGGGGTTAACACCCCTACTCTTACGATAAGTGCCATGGGATCTTTTAATGACCTCAGAGAGTCAGGACACCCGTTTAACGTCCCATCCGAAAGACGGCACCCTACACAGGGCAGTGTCCCAAATCACTGCCCTGGGGCAGTGTCCCCAATCACTGCCCTGGGGCATTGGGATATTTTTTAGACCAGAGGAAAGAGTGCCTCCTACTGGCCCTCCAACACCACTTCCAGCAGCATCTGGTCTCCCATCCAGGGACTGACCAGGACCAACCCTGCTTAGCTTCAGAAGCAAGCCAGCAGTGGTATGCAGGGTGGTATGCTTTGTGTGATGTCATCATGAAATATGCAGAAAGTTTCACTTTACTGTAAGCAGACAATCACTTTATTATGAGGCATTTCATCACTTCACCTAAAGCAGTCAAAGATGACTTTATACTGCAGCCAGCTTTATACTGCAGTCCGGATCCACACCTAGAACAGGGTCAATACGGACCGCGGTCCGGATCCACACCGAGAACAGGGTCAATACGGACCGCGGTCCGGATCCACACCTAGAACAGGGTCAATACGGACCGCGGTCCGGATCCACACCTAGAACAGGGTCAATACGGACCGCGGTCCGGATCCACACCTAGAACAGGGTCAATACGGACCGCGGTCCGGATCCACACCTAGAACAGGGTCAATACGGACCGCGGTTCGGATCCACACCTAGAACAGGGTCAATACAGACCGCGGTCCGGATCCACACCTAGAACAGGGTCAATACAGACCGCGGTCCGGATCCACACCTAGAACGGGGTCAATACGGACCGCGGTCCGGGACCACACCTAGAACGGGGTCAATACGGACCGCGGTCCGGGACCACACCTAGAACGGGGTCAATACGGACCGCGGTCCGGATCCACACCTAGAACAGGGTCAATACGGACCGTGGTCCGGATCCACACCTAGAACAGGGTCAATACGGACCGCGGTCCGGGACCACACCTAGAACGGGGTCAATATGGACCGCGGCCCGGATCCACACCTAGAACAGGGTCAATATGGACCGCGGTCTGGATCCACACCTAGAACAGGGTCAATACAGACCGCGGTCCGGATCCACACCTAGAACAGGGTCAATACAGACCGCGGTCTGGAACCACACCTAGAACAGGGTCAATACAGACCGCGGTCCGGATCCACACCTAGAACGGGGTCAATACGGACCGCGGTCCGGGACCACACCTAGAACGGGGTCAATATGGACCGCGGTCCGGAACCACACCTAGAACAGGGTCAATACGGACCGCGGTCCGGAACCACACCTAGAACAGGGTCAATACGGACCGCGGGTCCCAAGATCTTTTTAGGAACTCAGTCAGGCATTCAACTTACTTGCTGCAATAGTAGAATCAACCAGGTGCAATTTTGAAATATGGTAGTGTTCGGACAGTTTTCCTTTTATGTCATTCCCTGACAGAGCTCTTTCTAACCTGTCAGAAATATCCAAGTGATCAACTACTAGCCCAAGTCAGCTAGATAGGTAAATTAGGCTAACCAGCTAACTTACCTATCTACATCTTGTAGTTGTCATGGCCAGATTAAGTGACCAGGGGCCTCGACCCCCAAGGGCCCGACATTTTGTTGAATCACTCAGGTACAGTATCATATGAACACACCCAAGACACGGCAAAATGTGTAGAAACTGCAACATTTTCTCTCCACCAACAAGAGGGCTGTGAACAGTTTGGGGTCACATGGGTTGTAGAGGTTGGGGTTTGTTACTATGCTGATATATTACAATATCCATCTGGACCTTTGCCTCCTCGGAAAGTTGTGTGACTGGACCTTCTCAAATAGTAGTTGAGTACCCCTGTTATAGTGGCTTATAAGTATGCTATAACACACAAGAAAGATGATGTGCTGCTGATTGACAAAAAAAACACATAAAAAATGCATCACACTGACTGACGGTCATTATAATGCTGTATGATCCTTGAGGACAAAGTGACCAGCAGTTAAGAAGCACTATGTTGCTGTACATTATAAGTTAATATGGTTAGAATTATAATGCATTAGGAGACTTTGAGACTTAATAAGTATTTATTTGTGTCTATAACTATGATTATACTGCATTATTAACAGATTATGAGTGCATGTATAATTAATCAATAAGGCCCGAGGAGCTGTGGTATATGGCCAATATACCACAGCTAAGGGATGTTCTTAAGCATGATGCAACGCGGAGTGCCTGGATACAGCCCTTAGCCGTGGTATATTAACCATATTCCACAAACACTTGAGGTGTCATATTGCTATTATAAACTGGTTACCAACGTAATTAGAGTAGTAAAAATAAATGTTGTCATACCCATGGTATACGGTTTGATATGACACGGCTGTCAGCCAATCAGCATTCAGGGCTTGAACGACCCCATTTATACTGCTGTATAATGCACTATGCATATGGGCTTCACAGAAAGTGTTACCAAATATACACTACATCCATCTAGTACCAGGTTGGACCCCCCTTTCACCTCTTTCTTGAGATATTGCTCTTTGCTAAGAAGCCATTTTTGTTTATTTTTTACCATTTTAATTTAAAACCATCACAGTAAGGGACATCATTGTTACCCAGAAATTATTTGACATTGAGATAAAAAATTAAAAAAATGCTGCATTGGACCTTTAAGGGAAGTCTAGTCGGGAGGAAGATATGAATGAAGGGGCTTTGAAACTGACAGCAGTATGGGTAATTAACTGACTGAAGTATGGGTAATTAACTGACTGCAGTATGGGTTAGTAACTGACTGCAGTATGGGTAATTAACTGACAGCAGTATGGGTAATTAACTGACTGCAGTATGGGTAATTAACTGACTGCAGTATGGGTAACTAACTGACTGCAGTATGGGTTAGTAACTGACTGCAGTATGGGTAATTAACTGACTGCAGTATGGGTAATTAACTGACTGCAGTATGGGTAATTAACTGACTGCAGTATGGGTAATTAACTGACTGCAGTATGGGTAATTAACTGACTGCAGTATGGGTAATTAACTGACTGCAGTATGGGTAATTAACTGACTGCAGTATGGGTAATTAACTGACTGCAGTATGGGTAAGAAACTGACTGCAGTATGGGTAATTAACTGACTGCAGTATGGGTAAGAAACTGACTGCAGTATGGGTAATTAACTGACTGCAGTATGGGTAATTAACTGACTGCAGTATGGGTAATTAACTGACTGCAGTATGGGTAATTAACTGACTGCAGTATGGGTAATTAACTGACTGCAGTATGGGTAATTAACTGACTGCAGTATGGGTAAGAAACTGACTGCAGTATGGGTAATTAACTGACTGCAGTATGGGTAATTAACTGACTGCAGTATGGGTAATTAACTGACTGCAGTATGGGTAATTAACTGACTGCAGTATGGGTAAGAAACTGACTGCAGTATGGGTTAGTAACTGACTGCAGTATGGTTAAGAAACTGACTGCAGTATGGGTTAGTAACTGACTGCAGTATGTGTTTGTAACTGACTGCAGTATGGGTTAGTAACTGAATGCAGTATGGGTTAGTAACTGACTGCAGTATGGGTTAGTAACTGACTGCAGTATGGGTAATTAACTGACTGCAGTATGGGTTAGTAACTGACTGCAGTATGGGTAATTAACTGACTGCAGTATGGGTTAGTAACTGACTGCAGTATGGGTTAGTAAATGACTGCAGTATGGGTAATTAACTGACTGCAGTATGGGTAATTAACTGACTGCAGTATGGGTAATTAACTGACTGCAGTATGGGTTAGTAACTGACTGCAGTATGGGTTAGTAACTGACTGCAGTATGGGCTAGTAACTGACTGCAGCATGGGTAAGAAACTGACTGCAGTATGGGTTAGTAACTGACTGCAGTATGGGTAATTAACTGACTGCAGTATGGGTTAGTAACTGACTGCAGTATGGGGTAGTAACTGACTGCAGTATGGGTTAGTAACTGACTGCAGTATGGGTTAGTAACTGACTGCAGTATGGGTTAGTAACTGACTGCAGTATGGGTTAGTAACTGACTGCAGTATGGGTAGGTAACTGACTGCAGTATGGGTAATTAACTGACTGCAGTATGGGTTAGTAACTGACTGCAGTATGGGTAATTAACTGACTATAGTATGGGTAATTAACTGACTGCAGTATGGGTAATTAACTGACTGCAGTATGGGTAATTAACTGACTGCAGTATGGGTTAGTAACTGACTGCAGTATGGGTTAGTAACTGACTGCAGTATGGGTTAGTAACTGACTGCAGTATGGGTAGTAACTGACTGCAGTATGGGTAAGTAACTGACTGCAGTATGGGTAAGTAACTGACAGCAGTATGGGTAAGTAACTGACTGCAGTATGGGTTAGTAACTGACTGCAGTATGGGTAATTAACTGACCGCAGTATGTGTAAGTAACTGACTGCAGTATGGGTTAGTAACTGACTGCAGTATGGGTTAGTAACTGACTGCAGTATGTGTAAGTAACTGACTGCAGTATGTGTAAGTAACTGACTGCAGTATGGGTAGGTAACTAACTGCAGTATGGGTTAGTAACTGACTGCAGTATGGGTTAGTAACTGACTGCAGTATGGGTTAGTAACTGACTGCAGTATGGGTTAGTAACTGACTGCAGTATGGGTTAGTAACTGACTGCAGTATGGGTTAGTAACTGACTGCAGTATGGGTTAGTAACTGACTGCAGTATGGGTTAGTAACTGACTGCAGTATAGGTTAGTAACTGACTGCAGTATGGGTAATTAACTGACTGCAGTATGGGTTAGTAACTGACCGCAGTATGGGTAATTAACTGACTGCAGTATGGGTAGTAACTGACTGCAGTATGGGTTAGTAACTGACTGCAGTATGGGTAAGTAACTGACTGCAGTATGGGTAAGAAACTGACTGCAGTATGGGTTAGTAACTGACTGCAGTATGGGTAATTAACTGACCGCAGTATGTATAAGTAACTGACTGCAGTATGGGTTAGTAACTGACTGCAGTATGGGTTAGTAACTGACTGCAGTATGTGTAAGTAACTGACTGCAGTATGTGTAAGTAACTGACTGCAGTATGGGTAGGTAACTAACTGCAGTATGGGTTAGTAACTGACTGCAGTATGGGTT
>NW_026601637.1:0-27500 GCF_029448725.1 Salvelinus fontinalis
ATAAATGACCTGGCTCCTGATGACCTGGGTAAATGACCTGGCTCCTGACGACCTGGGTAAATGACCTGGCTCCTGACGACCTGGGTAAATGACCTGGCTCCTGACGACCTGGGTAAATGACCTGGCTCCTGACGACCTGGGTAAATGACCTGGCTCCTGACGACCTGGGTAAATGCCCTCAAACCTAGTTTTTAAAAAAAGAGGTGAGCGAAACATGCAAAGTGTAGTTTATATAAAAGTCTAGTAAGCTCTGAGTGTGTATTCCTGTGTGAGCGGGGCACCTTGGAGGTGTAGACAGGGCCGAGTCAGTGGAGGATGATCTGAGAGTCAGTCGACTCTCACACTCTCACTAGATTAATTTCTGAGAACATCTGAAAAGATCATTTGTATGCTAATAGATTTCAGTTTGTATTAACTGCTATGTAGGTTAAATGTACACTTCAAATGCAGCTGTCCTACAACAGATCTGTACCTTCTTCTTGATCCCAATTGCATTGTGTCTATGTTCTGTCCTATAAGAATTTCAAAGGAAGAGAAAATGTGTCAAGCAATTAAATATATATATATTAAAATAAATATTGAAAGATAAATGGCATTGACATACAATGTAATGTAAAATATAACATATTGGAGAAAGCACTAGCCAATACAGTACTGCCATACAGGCCTAATATCACATTTCAAGATATCTTTGTACACAAATTGTTCAATATTTTATCATTATACAAAAGAGGTAGTCTAGACACTGTATTAATACCATTATGCATTTGAATCCCATCTACAGCTACCGTCTAAGATATTAATTTCCCTCCACAAGGGGGCGTACATGTAACGTTTCCAAAATGGGATAGTATTGTCCATGTAACGTTTCCAAAATGGGATAGTATTGTCCATGTAACGTTTCCAAAATGAGATAGTATTGTACATGTAACGTTATGCCCCCTTGTGAGTTAATAGTATTGCATGCTGTAGCAGGCTATATAAAGAGGAAGACCTCCATTGACGATTCAGTTCGTTGTAACATCTCGTCTGGACAGGTCACCGTCCTTAGTTAGTTAGTTAGTTAACGTTAGCTAGT
Source organism: Salvelinus fontinalis (assembly GCF_029448725.1). NCBI lineage: Eukaryota > Metazoa > Chordata > Actinopteri > Salmoniformes > Salmonidae > Salvelinus > Salvelinus fontinalis. The sequence goes on from NW_026601637.1 coordinate 1,079, forward strand.
TCATTCTCACAAAAGTGAGAACTGCTCTAGATTGGAAACTTACGTTAATGAGTGTAAAGCCATGTTGACTTCATGGAAACGATATACAATATATGGGAAAGAATATAGTTGAGGGAAATGATCCAAACCTAGTTGTGCCTAGTTAGGACATAACGTTAGCTAGCTAGATAACGGTACTGTACTGTAGCTCATACAACGCCGACGGTCAAACCCGGCTTTCTAATATTTACGGTAATTAGCTATAGTAACGTTATGGAAGATATTCACAGAAAACCATCATTGTCTTCGTTATTCATTATTAGTATGTTATATTATTATATAAATTATTTCGAGACATATTCAGAGCCAAACATCAACCCAACTTAACCTTTTAAACTTGTTGTCGCATCCAAACTTGTCACCATCGTTTTCAGTTGTAATTGCGAAGTTCCCGGAAGAAGTCCAGCAACAACGGAGGTTCCTCGATGAACCCACCTTCTAACAAGTTCTTTGAAGAACCTTTTGGGGCTGTTTTTCATTGACCAAGAACCCTACGGTTCTTAGGGGATCTGAGAACAACTCCAGTTGAACCCTTCATTTTTAGAGTTGTAGTCGGCTCTATTTACTCTCATATTCAAACATGCTGAAACATGCTCAACGATTAAGTCAGCTGCTGCTGCTCCAATACAGTATGAGGTGAGACGGTGAACTGATCTTGAACTGGGCAGTCAGCTGCTGCTGCTCCAATACAGTATGAGGTGAGACGGTGAACTGATGTTGAACCGGGCAGTCAGCTGCTGCAGCTCCAATACAGTATGAGGTGAGACGGTGAACTGATGTTGAACCGGGCAGTCAGCTGCTGCTGCTCCAATACAGTATGAGGTGAGACGGTGAACTGACGTTGAACTGGGCAGTCAGCTGCTGCTGCTCCAATACAGTATGAGGTGAGACGGTGAACTGATGTTGAACCGGGCAGTCAGCTGCTGATACTCCAATACAGTATGAGGTGAGACGGTGAACTGACGTTGAACCGGGCAGTCAGCTGCTGCTGCTCCAATACAGTATGAGGTGAGACGGTGAACTGACGTTGAACCGGGCAGTCAGCTGCTGCTGCTCCAATACAGTATGAGGTGAGACGGTGAACTGACGTTGAACTGGGCAGTCAGTCATTCATTCTGTACTATGAGTCATTGTTACTGCACATTGTGGTGGAAATTCTAACCAATCAGGAGAGACTTTGCCATTTCTTCAAACAATCAACCTTTATTTGATAAGAATTGCAATAATGTAGCTGGTCAGCCCTACATTCTGAGGTGGAAGGCCGAGAGCTCGATGACACAAGGAGTTCAGAAGCCTTACATAGTCAAACTATCTTGTGCACATAGAAAACACGTGATCTTGGTGTGTGTCCGTGTGTGGAGAACGAGACACAGACTAACTGTGAATTGGTCGTCTCGTTCTGTAGCAACAGATAGTTATTCTAGTTTTCCAGTGAGGTGTCAAAACAACAGGAAATCACTCTAGACACAGTTCCTCTGAAGTAGATCAACGGTTCCCTGAATTGGGGCGAGCTCATTTGGCCTGTCTGTCTAGACTCTAGAGGGTGTGTCTGGAACTAGTCTAGAGATAAATCAGATCCAGCCTGAACTGTGTGATGTAGTAGGGAGTTGTAGTTTCTCTAGAGATAAATCAGACCCAGCCTGAACTGTGTGATGTAGTAGGGAGTTGTAGTTTCTCTAGAGATAAATCAGATCCAGACTGAACTGTGTGATGTAGTAGGGAGTTGTAGTTTCTCTAGAGATAAATCAGACCCAGACTGAACTGTGTGATGTAGTAGAGAGTTGTAGTTTCTCTAGAGATAAATCAGACCCAGCCTGAACTGTGTGATGTAGTAGGGAGTTGTAGTTTCTCTAGAGATAAATCAGATCCAGACTGAACTGTGTGATGTAGTAGGGAGTTGTAGTTTCCAACAGGCCAATATTCTACATAGTTTAGCTCATAAAAATGAATTAACTACAATGACCATAATCCATTGTGTGCCTACTTGTCTTGTCTAGCATTTCACTACAATAACATCTGCCTGTGACCTATAACATTTGATTTATGAAGGTAATGTGTGTAAAATGTACTTTTCCCCACATCTCTTTACATTGCTTATGCATATTCGGTGGCCTGACTGCGTCAAAGGACCATCCTGGTAGATCTGAACCTAATGCAGCTTGGAGCGATCAGATGACAGAAGTCACATTTAGGTGCCAGGTGTAACTGAGGCTGTAGATGCTCCATATCCATTACTTTGAGTGTTTTATATAATGACTAAATGTGTTTATTTCTGTGTTGCAGGGGCAGTCAAGAAATGGAACAGCAAGGCCACAGAATATGACATAAGCAGAGCTGTGGGAGACCACCTCAAGCCCCTGGTAGAGCCGGGGGTGGTGTTTACCACTCCACCAGCAGAGCTGTGGGAGACCACCTCAAGCCCCTGGTAGAGCCGGGGTGGTGTTTACCACTCCACCACACCTTCAGCAGGCTGGAAAAGTGATACTGTTTTTCATACTAAGATGGACCATCAGTCTGTTGATTGGTCAGTCATTGGATTCATTTGTTGAAATCAAATCAAGCTTCATTTCAAGCACATTTCAGACATGCAACACAATGGCTTCTCAGGAGAAAACAATGAAAATAAACAGGAATATTTAGTACACAAACATAAGAGGATAAAAAACAATAATACCAACTTAAAGACTAATGAGCATCCTAAGGAAATGCCATTGATTAAAATATTAAAATATCCAATCCAAAAATATAAGCTTGTTTTTTAGGATGGGCTCTGAAAGTCACTATGGGGGTGTCCACTGAAAGTTGACTAGTAACAACAACTGGGACCTAAAAGACACCCACCATAAGACCCACTAAATCTGCCCAAGAAGATGCAAACAAAAGAAAAACCCACACCAAACTTAAAGACAGGAAGCAAACCAAAAAGGTGGAGCAACTAAAGGTGTTGACTCTCCACATCTATCAAGACAACTGGAGCACTGGGCCAGACACTCTTAAATAGAACCTGGACCAGCTCAGGTGAAACACCTTCCCACTAACGAGATGGACAAGCCAGCACAGGTGTAACACATACTGACTAACGAGGTGACACCAATCAGTGCGTCCTACATGCTAATGAGCTATACGTGCTGAAATCCAACCTCAAAACATAAATGGAAAAACCAAAGACTGTAACACCTTAAGAGAAAAAATATATCCTATATTTTTGTTGGACAACAGAAAACAATTTCCATTTCACATTATCAACTACAATGCTTCATGAGCCCAAACAAAACTCATCTCCAATACGGAAAAACGCGCAGTCAAAATAAATTGTGATCCATGGCAACGCACCGTCTAAACGCAAACCACAAATCTTTTTAACTCTTGAGACAATCAGCAACCAAGTTGTCCTTACAACAGACTTGTCTGATTTCAAGAGGAAACTCCTGCAATATCCGTAGTAACTTTCCACCTCACTGCGAAGCTTCTCTCTCTTTACAGGGATCACTCGTTAGGCATGTTGTTGGATCAGGGCCCAGTCCCCAATGTCATGCTCTAGTACATTTGGGTTGGCACATCTGAGAATGAACCCTGCTATTCTAAAAGAAAGGCAACAATGTCAATATATTTATACCCGAAAATTGTCAGTTGATTGCATAAATAATTATGATTACTAAAAAGTTACATGAATTGTAAACATGAATTACCAAAACCAAATGTACACCCCTTTGATAATATGTATTGTCAATAATTAACTTAATGGTAAGGCATGGTATAATAAAAAATGTTTAAAAAAAGGCATGGTATAATAAAAAATAAAATAAAAATTTGTTGTTGATTGCAGTCTTATTTTCAACGTCTTTTCAATTACATTGTGCTAGGTGGGATAGCCTCAATGTCAAAACACAGTTTTAATGTGTCCAAATCAATAACCAATTTGCAGAAACCTAAACATAACATGTGCTATTTACACAAACATCTGCCACAATAATCATATTTATTGTATTTTTTTAAACAAGCTCCTTATAAACTGCACAAGCACCAGAAACAGTGTTGTTTTGACAAGTAGCAATAAATCACTGATATCAATTAGGGGGGAAATCAGGTTGTACGTGATGTTGGAATGCATTTAAATGTAGGGGGTCGCTAAACAAAGGAACGCAACACTTATTTGTCATAACTAATCGATATCATGCTAAAATCATTTGTGTGACAGGAGGGAGATGAGGTTGCACGTCCTGTTAAAACTAACAGCTCAAAAACCACACGGAATCTGGGAATAATGTGTACTTACTAAATCTCAAAAATAGTACTCTTTTAATTCAGAGCCTGGATTTCCCCCCTGAGGCTAATATCCATATCATGTTGAAATCAATAGAACAGGGGACAAACGTTTAGGGTTCTACATTGTGACATCATTAAAATACTCCTACTACAATGTTACATCATTCTACATTGTGACATCATTTAATTGATATCATGAAACAACTCCTTCATGTATTTTCTGATGATTAGTCAGAGATCTTTTATCAGATTATCTCTGGTCACAGCTATACATTGGCTCTCCTGTGTGTGTTCTCTGGTGCACTGTCAGAGAGCTAGATGCAGCAAAACTCTTCCCACATTGATAACAGCTATAAGGTTTATCTCCTGTGTGTATTCTCTGGTGCACTGTCAGATAGCCAGAAGTAGCAAAACTCTTCCCACATTGATCACAGCTATAAGGTTTCTCTCCTGTGTGTGTTCTCTGGTGCACTGTCAGTTGGCCAGATTGACAAAAACTCTTCCCACATTGATCACAGCTATAAGGTTTCTCTCCTGTGTGTGTTCTCTGGTGTAAAGTCAGAGAGACAGATGTAGTAAAACTCTTCCCACATTGATCACAGCTATAAGGTTTCTCTCCTGTGTGTGTTCTCTGGTGTAAAGTCAGAGAGCCAGATGTAGTAAAACTCTTCCCACATTGATCACAGGTATAAGGTTTCTCTCCTGTGTGTGTTCTCTGGTGTTTAGTCAGACTGCTAGATTTAGTAAACCTCTTCCCACATTGATCACAGCTATAAGGTTTCTCTCCTGTGTGGATTCTCTGATGAATTTTAATGCCTGATGAGGAGGTGAATCTCTTCCCACAGTCAGAGCAGCAATGAGATTTCTTCCCTGTGGATTTCCGCTGGTGTTTCTTGACGTGTTCTGATCTGGAGAGACTCTTCTCTGCCTCGTCAGCATCATGAGGTTGTTGAGGCTCCCCAGAGGATCCACGATAGTCCCGTATCTCTCCTGTGCGAACAACAAAGTCAGATGATTAAAGGTCCACAACAGTGGAAATCCACTGTAAAAGGTGATGCCAACAGCGTAGCCATGATGTTGTACAACAATTGATGTCTGTAATGAATGTTAACATTATTTGACAATTGTCTTAAAATGAGCAAGAATAGTCATATTTTAGTATTAACATTGATGATTGTAGGCTAGAAATAAGTTATTCATGTTGTTGAAACTCTAAGCAGTGTGCCAGACGACTTTTGGTCTCCAATATAAGCCCCTTTCTGTGTTTCCTAAAATTGCAGCACGAGGGCGATGCACATGCAATTTGGTTGTAGAAACTCCTCCCTGCTAATAAGGAAACCGATAGTTATGGATGTACTATATCTGATTAGAGCAAAAATGGTGAGCAAAGATTTTAGTTTTTCACAATGTATTCTGAATGTGAATGGGGGAAAACTCAGGGGAGTAACCTCCATTTCCAGGTTGCTTATGAGTGCATTTCACACTACTTTGGATTATAATTGTAAGGCTCGTTTGAATGTCCTGTGTAATATAATGTTTGCTACAGTATTAAGAAATATGTTTAATTATTGAAGAATCGCGTTAATGACAGTATCTATTTGGGTGTTGTCAATAAAGTTATGATTTTTTAAATGTATTTTTTATAAAAATTTTCCCCCACCTTTATTTAACCAGGTGTCCAGTTGAGAACAAGTTCTCATTCACAACTGCGACCTGACCAAGATAAAGCAAAGCAGTGCGACAAAAAAACAACACAGAGTTACACTTGGGATAAACAAAAGTACAGTCAATAACACAATAGAAACATCTATATACAGTGTGATGGAGTAAGGAGGTAAGGCAATAAACAGGCCATGCTATGGGTGGGTGTTGCTATGGTGACCAGTGAGCTGAGTTAAGGCGGAGCTTTACCTAGCAAAGACTTATAGATGACCTGGAGCCAGTGGGTTTAGCGATGAATATGTAGCGAGGACCAGCCAACGAGAGCATACAGGTCGCAGCGGTGGGTGGTATATGGGGCTTTGGTGACAAAACGGATGGCACTGTGATAGACTGCATCCAGTTTGCTGAGTAGAGTGTTGGAGGCTATTTTGTAAATTACATCACTGAAGTAAAGTATCGGCAGGATAGTCAGTTTTACGAGGGTATGTTTGGCAGCGTGATTGTAGGAGTCTTTGTTGCGAAATAGGAAGCAGATTCTAGATTTAATTTGGGATTGCAGATGTTTAACGTGAGTCTGGAAGGAGAGTGTACAGTCTAACCAGACACCTAGGTAATTGTAGTTGTCCACATATTCTAAGTCAGAACAGTCCAGAGTAGTGATGCTAGTCGGGGGGATGCTGGCAGCGATCGGTTGAAGAGCATGCATTTAGTTTTACTAGCGTTTAAGAGCAGTTGGAGGCCACGGAAGGAGAGTTGTATGACATTGAAGCTCATTTGGAGGTTTGTTAACACAGTGTCCAAAGAAGGGCCAGATGTATACAGAATGGTGTCGTCTGCGTCGAGGTGGATCAGAGAATCACCCGCAGCAAGAGCGACATCGTTGATATATACAGAGAAAAGAGTCAGCCTGAGAATTGAACCCTGTGGCACCCCCATAGAGACTACCAGAGGTCCGGACAACAGGTCCTCCGATTTGACACACTGAACTCTGTCTGAGAAGTAGTTGGTGAAGCTGGGGAGGCAGTCATTTGAGAAACCAAGGCTGTTGAGTCTGCCGATAAGAATGTGGTGATTGACAGAGTCGAAAGCCTTGCCTTAACCTTTATCACTAGACACCTCATAGTGAGCTACAGGTAGGAATCAGCAATGAATCCCAATAATGAGACACCTCTGGGGAGGGGTGTCAGCAACATTTAAAAAAATATATATACAGTGGGGAGAACAAGTATTTGATACACTGCCGATATTGCAGGTTTTCCTACTTACAAAGCATGTAGAGGTCTGTAATTTTTTATCATAGGTACACTTCAACTGTGAGTGACGGAATCTAAAACAAAAATCCAGAAAATCACGTTGTATGATTAAGTAATTAATTTGAATTTTATTGCATGACATAAGTATTTGATCACCTACCAACCAGTAAGAATTCCGGCTCTCACAGACCTGTTAGTTTTTCTTTAAGAAGCCCTCCTCTTCTCCACCCATTACCTGTATTAACTGCACCTGTTTGAACTCGTTACCTGTACAAAAAGACACCTGTCCACACACTCAATCAAACAGACTCCAACCTCTCCACAATGGCCAGGACCAGAGAGCTGTGTAAGGACATCAGTGATAAAATTGTAGACCTGCACAAGGCTGGGATGGGCTACAGGACAATAGGCAAGCAGCTTGGTGAGAAGGCAACAACTGTTGGCGCAATTATTAGAAAATGGAAGAAGTTCAAGATGACGGTCAATCACCCTCTGTCTGGGGCTCCATGCAAGATCTCACCTCGTGGGGCATCAATGATCATGAGGAAGGTGAGGGATCAGCCCAGAACTACACAGCAGGACCAGGTCAATGACCTGAAGAGATCTGGGACCATAGTCACAAAGAAAACCATGGATTAAAATCCTGCAACGCACGCAAGGTCCCCCTGCTCAAGCCAGCGCATGTCCAGGCCCGTCTGAAGTTTGCCAATGACCATCTAGATGATCCAGAGGAGGAATAGGAGAAGGTCATGTGGTCTGATGAGACAAAAATAGAGCTTTTTGGTCTAAACTCCACTCGCCATGTTTGGAGGAAGAAGAAGGATGAGTACAACCCCAAGAACACCATCCCAACCGTGAAGCATGGAGGTGGAAACAAAATTCTTTGGGGGTGCTTTTCTGCAAAGGGGACAGGACGACTGCACCGTATTGAGGGGAGGATGGATGGGGCCATGTATAGCGAGATCTTGGCCAACAACCTCCTTCCCTCAGTAAGAGCATTGAAGATGGGTCGTGGCTGGGTCTTCCAGCATGACAACGACCTGAAACACACAGCCAGGGCAACTAAGGAGTGGCTCCGTAAGAAGCATCTCAAGGTCCTGGAGTGGCCTAGCCAGTCTCCAGACCTGAACCCAATATAAAATCTTTGGAGGGAGCTGAAAGTCCGTATTGCCCAGCGACAGCCCCGAAACCTGAAGGATCTGGAGAAGGTCTGTATGGAGGAGGAGTGGGCCAAAATCCCTGCTACAGTGTGTGCAAACCTGGACAAGAACTACAGGAAACGTATGATCTCTGTAATTGCAAACAAAGGTTTCTGTACCAAATATTAAGTTCTGCTTTTCTGATTTATCAAATACTTATGTCATGCAATAAAATGCTAATTAATTATTTAAAATCATACAATGTGATTTTCTGGATTTTTGTAAGTAGGAAAACCTGCAAAATCGTCAGTGTATCAAATACTTCTTCTCCCCACTGTATAGTGTTTTATGATAAACCGTTTTTTACAAATCCGTCAAGACACCAACTTAGACTTTACAGTGAAATGCTTTACTTACAAGCCCTTAACCAACAGTGCAGTTCAAGAAGAAGAAAATGTTTACCAAGTAGACTAAAATAAAAAGTAATAATAAAAAGTAACACAATGAGAATAACAATAACGAGGCAATATACAGGGGGCACCGGTACTGAGTCAGTGTGGAGGCTATATACAGGGGGTACTGGTACTGAGTCAGTGTGGAGGCTATATACAGGGGGCACTGGTACCGAGTCAGTGTGGAGGCTATATACAGGGGGCACCGGTACTGAGTCAGTGTGGAGGCTATATACAGGGGGCACCGGTACTGAGTCAGTGTGGAGGCTATATACAGGGGGCATCGGTACCGAGTCAGTGTGGAGGCTATATACAGGGGGCACCGGTACTGAGTCAGTGTGGAGGCTATATACAGGGGGCACCAGTACCAAGTCAGTGTGGAGCCTATATACAGGGGGCACCGGTACCGAGTCAGTGTGGAGGCTATATACAGGGGGCACCGGGACTGAGTCAGTGTGGAGGCTATATACAGGGGGCACCGGTACCGAGTCAGTGTGGAGGCTATATACAAGGGGGCACCGGTACAGAGTCAGTGTGCGGGGGTACAGGCTAGTTGAGGTAATCTGTACATGGTGGGGGCGTAGTGACTATGCATAGGTAACAAACAACCAGCGAGTAGCAGCAGTGCACAAAATGGAGGGGGTGTGGGGGGTCAATGTAAATTGTCTGGTGGCGATTTCATGAATTGTTCAGCAGTCTTATGGCTTGGGGGTAGAAGCTGTTGAGGAGGCTTTTGTTCCTAGACTTGGCCCTGCGGTACCACTTGCCGTGCAGTAGCAGAGAAAACAGTTTATAACTTGAGTGACTGGAGTCTCTGACAATTTTGTGGGCTTTCCTCTGACACCGCCTATTATATAGGTCCTGGATGGCAGGAAGCTTGGCCACAGTGATGTACTGGGCTGTTCGCACTACCCTCTGTAGCGCCGAGCAGTTGCCATACCAGGTGGTGATGCAACCGGTCAGGATGCTCTCGATGGTGCAGCTGTAGAACCTTTTGAGGATCTGGGGACCCATGCCAAATCTTTTCAGTCTCCTGAGGGGGAAAAGGTTTTGTTGTGCCCTCTTCATGACTGTCTTGGTATATACCCACGTGGGTGATTGAAAGATGAACTGAGGTCCACACTCCAGTCCAGTTGATGGTGGTAATGCACCTTAAAGTTGGTTTCCAACCACCATATAGTCCAAAGAAAAAGAAGCCTGAAAGAAGGAGAAATGACGAGAAACGAATTTGGTTTACCTTTTGGGGCATCGCGAATGGTTACCTATTTTGATGTGATATGAAAGTATAATGTGAAATTATTTTGATGTGATATTTAAGTATAATGTGAAACTATTTTGATGTGATATTTAAGTATTGTGTGAACTTATGTTGATGTGATTTGAAAGTACAGCGATTTATGTTTCTAGAAACGTATCGCAATTGAGAATCAATTCACATTTAGATGGAATATTTGACCTGCCAGAGCCAGTCTACCTCTGAAAATAACATACAGTCCTTGGACCCTGAGGAGTAACAGGGGCAGCAATCAGCAGTAGAAACATTAACAAAGCGTACTCCCTGCCCGTTTCGGTAAAAAGCTGAGGGATGGGGCTGGAGAAATGCAACCATCCATGATATCAACATTATAGTTTTAACCATGTTTAGAGGATATACAGTGTTTGTTTATCTTTACTGACAAACATTGGAGAAAATATAAGCTTATATTTTGGGTTCTGATGGGGTACGACAGTTGAACTAACCTCATGAGGCATTTATAAGTGATTTCTTCAAGAAACAATGGGTACATATCATTAATGTGTACGTCCCAAAATGGATGTAACAACTGCTGATTGCCCCTTTAAGACTACATATTGGGCTAATCTAATAGGAGATATTGAGGACTACAGTATTTCAGGCATTGTCATTGGAGGCATTTGATCAATTGTTAATGTCTTGTTGATGGTCCACTCTTGATGTTCTACACGTTACAGTGTAGCTTCAGCCATTCCTACAGAACAACATTACAGTGTAGAACCCCTTTACTGCATATTGGTTCAACAACTGCAGAGACGGTACTTACTGGGGTTAAACAGATCTCCAACCTCCTCTTCTTCCTCCAATGTGACAGTAATCTCCCCCTCCTCCTCTTTCATACCAAAAACAGCCTCCTCTTCCTCCTCTTTCACAACAATGTTCAGCCCCAGACCCTCTTTCTCCGTCCAGCAGACTTCCTCTTCTTTAGCAGGAGGGGAGAAGCTTACTGACCTCATGTTCGGGGATGTTAGCTAACTAGCTATCATTAGCGACTAGGCTAGTGCTAATTTAACCAGCCAACTACTATAGCTGACTAATACAAAATAACGTAATATTCAATTAAATAGGTTAACAAGTAGATACGACAGAAGTGTGGCTAAAACACAGTAGGTAATATACACCGAAAGCGTATAAATAGCTTGAATCTTTCGGCTATGTTGGCTAGCAAGCTACCGGGGTGGTTGACGAGCTGTTGACGAAGAACCGTCCACTAGATTATACGTCACGCTGGCAGCTTCGCCTGAAAGACGCACATCGCCGTCTGCTGACTGGAGGGGAAACGCAGTTGAGGATCATATTTTATTTTCAGACAAAGATTATTGTAAATGGATTTAATTAAATAATACCATTATATTGAGACATAAAGACAGGAATGTGTTGATCGATTAGTGCGAATAAAAATGTTTACTACAGCACATTTAAGGCAGTTTCATTATGTTATATTACATCTAAATTAGCAGCTAGCTACTGTAGGTCCATACTGCTCCTACATGGTGTAACAATACATCATGTAGATGTATATAATGAACATACTAGGTCTATACTGCTCCTACATGGTGTAACAATACATCATGTAGATGTATATAATGAACAGACTAGGTCCATACTGCTCCTACATGGTGTAACAATACATCATGTAGATGTATATAATGAACAGACTAGGTCTATACTGCTCCTACATGGTGTAACAATACATCATGTAGATGTATATAATGAACAGACTAGGTCTATACTGCTCCTACATGGTGTAACAATACATCATGTAGATAATGAACAGACTATGTCTATACTGCTCCTACATGGTGTAACAATACATCATGTAGATGTATATAATGAACAGACTAGGTCTATACTGCTCCTACATGGTGTAACAATACATCATCTAGATGTATATAATGAACAGACTAGGTCTATACTGCTCCTACATGGTGTAACAATACATCATGTAGATGTATATAATGAACAGACTAGGTCTATACTGCTCCTACATGGTGTAACAATACATCATGTAGATGTATATAATGAACAGACTAGGTCTATACTGCTCCTACATGGTGTAACAATACATCATGTAGATGTATATAATGAACAGACTAGGTCTATACTGCTCATGTAGATGTCATTATGGGGTATTGTGATGTCATTATGGGGTATTGTGATGTCATTACATCATCATGTGGGACTTTAAGGCAATGCTGTTGTTGGTGAGTAAATTGTTTTACTCCACTGCTTCCTACACTTTAAGTAAAGTGAAGGCGACTATTTGAGCCTCAGCCTTGATTTAAAATTTTATGGAATGTTAATAACTTTCATTGTCTTCAATGAAAAATGACCTTTCAAAAATGGAATGCAACATTGTATGGAACATTACTGTCAAGTGACTTGATGTCTACGGTGCCAAAGAGATTGATAGGTGGGAGTGTTGGGAGTGTCCAGTGTGTTGATTTAACGATAATAATGTCAAAATCCCACTTTTAACAACCATCAGAACTGGTTAAAAAAAGGTTGCATCCCAACGTGGCAATAAACAGCAACGTGACGCGTCACAATGAACTCAAACGTTTTACCATTGGAACACTTGATGTAATTAAATCAAACGTTTTACCATTGGAACACTTGATGTAATTAAATCAAACGTTTTACCATTGGAACACTTGATGTAATTAAATCAAACGTTTTACCATTGGAACACTTGATGTAATTAAATCAAACGTTTTACCATTGGAACACTTGATGTAATTAAATCAAACATTTTACCATTGGAACACTTGATGTAATTAAATCAAACGTTTTACCATTGGAACACTTGATTCACATTCTCCATGGTTGTCTCCAGCATGCTAAAGCGTTCACAGCTGGCGATCCCTCATCGTGATTGGTTGTTCCCCACCATTTGCAACAACGTCACTGAGCACCATCACTGTCTTCCCTTCGTGGATCTCCTGCATGTTTACATATCTGGCATTACTCATCTCATATGTATATACTGTATTCTATCCTATTCTACTGTATCTTAGTCTATGTATTACTCATCTCATATGTATATACTGTATTCTATCCTATTCTACTGTATCTTAGTCTATGCATTACTCATCTCATATGTATATACTGTATTCTATCCTATTCTACTGTATCTTAGTCTATGCATTACTCATCTCATATGTATATACTGTATTCTATCCTATTCTACTGTATCTTAGTCTATGCATTACTCATCTCATATGTATATACTGTATTCTATCCTACTGTATCTTAGTCTATGTATTACTCATCTCATATGTATATACTGTATTCTATCCTATTCTACTGTATCTTAGTCTATGCATTACTCATCTCATATGTATATACTGTATTCTATCCTATTCTACTGTATCTTAGTCTATGTATTACTCATCTCATATGTATAAACTGTATTCTATCCTATTCTACTGTATCTTAGTCTATGTATTACTCATCTCATATGTATATACTGTATTCTATCCTATTCTACTGTATCTTAGTCTATGTATTACTCATCTCATATGTATATACTGTATTCTATTCATTAACAAATACTAAGAGGGACCAAGAGTCTGTTGATTGGTCAGTCATTGGGTTCATTTGTTGAAATCAAATCAAGCTTTATTTATACAGCACATTTCAGACATGGATGCAACACAATGGCTTCACAGGAGAAAACAATGAAAATAAACTGAAATATTGAGGATAAAAAAACGAAGAACAACTGAAAGACTAATGAGCATTGCAAAGGAAATGCCATTGATTAAAATATTAACAATATGATGCTACATCCAACCCAAAACATAACTATTTTTTTAGGAGGGGCTCTGGAAGACACTACGGGGGCATCGATTGAAAATTGACTAGTAACAACTGGGACCTAAAAGACACCCACCATGACACCCACCAAATCTGCCCAAGAAGAGGCAAACAAAAGAAAAACCCACACCAAACTTAAAGACATTAAAGACAGGAAGTAAACCAAAAAGGTGGAGCAACTAAAGGTGTTGACTCTCCACATCTATCAAGACAACTGGAGCACTGGGCCAGACACTCTTAAATAGAACCTGGACCAGCTCAGGTGAAACACCTTCCCACTAACGAGATGGACAAGCCAGCACAGGTGTAACACATACTGACTAACGAGGTGACACCAATCAGTGCGCCCTACGTGCTAACGAGTTATACGGGCTAAACGAGCTAGATGTGATAACGCCCAACCTCAAAACATAAATGGAAAAACCAAAGAATGTAACACTTTCCCCCCTAAAACAACAAATAGATCCTATATTTTCCCCCACAAGCTTCTAGAACTCTTCCTAAAACTCACTTAGTTCTAGAACTCTCGTCCCCTTGGAACAAAATAAATTGTGATCCATGGCAACGCACTGGCTAAACGCAAAACTTGTTGACTGCCCACCCTTGAGACAATCAGCAACCAACACCTGCAATATCCGTAGTAACTTTCCACCTCACTGCGGAGAATCTCTCTCTTTTCAGGGTTCACTCGATAGGCATGTTGTTGGATCGGGGCCCAGTCCCCAATGTCATGCATTTGGGTTAGCACATCTGAGAATGAATCCTGATATTCTAAAAGCAGGGCAACATTGTCAATATAATTGTACACAAAAATGTTCAGCTGGTTGCATAAATAATTATGATTACTAAATGTTACATAATTGTAAATATGAAAATCAAAACCAAATGGACACCCCTTTGTTAATATGTAGTGGCAATAATTAACTTAATGGTGAGGCATGGAATAATAAAACATGTATCTTTTGTCAGTTCTAATGACCTGGTGGTTCTAATGACCTGGTGGTTCTAATGACCTGGTGGTAATAATGACCTGGTGGTAATAATGACCTGGTGGTAATAATGACCTGGTGGTTATAATGACCTGGTGGTAATAATGACCTGGTGGTAATAATGACCTGGTGGTTCTAATGACCTGGTGGTTATAATGACCTGGTGGTAATAATGACCTGGTGGTAATAATGACCTGGTGGTTCTAATGACCTGGTGGTTCTAATGACCTGGTGGTTCTAATGACCTGGTGGTTCTAATGACCTGGTGGTAATAATGACCTGGTGGTTATAATGACCTGGTGGTAATAATGACCTGGTGGTTGGCATAACACAAGCAGAACCCGAGAACAGGATGGCCTCCACCACACAGCCTGATGACACTGCACCAGCCTACCAGTCTACTCCAACACAGTGTGCTCCAGCCCAAGTCAGAATACCAGCCTCCCAGTCTGCTCCAGCCCAGGTCAGAATACCAGTCTCCCAGTCTGCTCCAGCCCAGGTCAGAATACCAGCCTCCTAGTCTGCTCCAGCCCAGGTCAGAATACCAGTCTCCCCGTCTGCTCCAGCACAGGTCAGAATACCAGTCTCCCAGTCTGCTCCAGCACAGTCTGCTCCAGCCCAGGTCAGAATACCAGTCTCCTAGTCTGCTCCAGCACAGGTCAGAATACCAGTCTCCCAGTCTGCTCCAGCACAGTGTGCTCCAGCCCAGGTCAGAATACCAGCCTCCCAGTCTGCTCCAGCCCAGGTCAGAATACCAGCCTCCCAGTCTGCTCCAACACAGTGTGCTCCAGCCCAGGTCAGAATACCAGCCTCTCAGTCTGCTCCAGCCCAGGTCAGAATACCAGCCTCCCAGTCTGCTCCAGCCCAGGTCAGAATACCAGCCTCTCAGTCTGCCACAGCCCAGGTCAGAAAACCAGCCTCTCAGTCTGCTCCAACACAGTGTGCTCCAGCCCAGGTCAGAATACCAGCCTCCCAGTCTGCTCCAGCACAGGTCAGAATACCAGCCTCTCAGTCTGCTCCAGCCCAGGTCAGAATACCAGCCTCCCAGTCTGCTCCACCCAGATAGTCACCCACAACTGCAATCCTTATTGATTCAAATGGGAAGTTCTTAGAGAGGGAGAGGGAGTGAAAAGGTAGAGAGGCAGAGAGAGGGAGTGAAAAGGGAGAGAGGCGGATAGAGGGGAGTGAAAAGGGAGAGAGAGGGAGTGAAAAGGGAGAGAGGCGGAGAGGGGGAGTGAAAAGGGAGAGAGGGAGAGAGAGGGGAGTGAAAAGGGAGAGAGGCGGAGAGAGGGGAGTGAAAAGGGAGAGAGGCGGAGAGAGGGGAGTGAAAAGGGAGAGAGGCGGAGAGAGGGGAGTGAAAAGGGAGAGAGGCGGAGAGAGGGGAGTGAAAAGGGAGCGAGGGGAGTGAAAAGGGAGAGAGGCGGAGAGAGGGAGTGAAAAGGGAGAGAGGCGGAGAGAGGGAGTGAAAAGGGAGAGAGGCGGAGAGAGGTTGACAGTTTATGACAAATAGTTAAACAATTTTGCATGTAATGGCTTATGCAAGGAACTAATGCCTAGATGTTTTGAGGGGTAAGACTATTCAACAGAGAACCATCTACTATATTTTGATCAACATGACGTGAGCAATTGATAATGTGGAAAAAAGCTGACACTTGTACATTATCAATTGCAATTTGTTCAAAGGAATAAGAAATTGCTTTAATGATGTGCACAAGTGACTAGATGATTTGGAATTTGTACAAGTAGTATCAAGAATTACACTTTTGATCTAAGAAATGCACCAAAGCGACTGATGAAAACTGTAATCACTTTCCCAGTGGAATACAACCTAACAGACAAGAAGCCATTCTTTACAAAACAGTATGAATACAAACAATGGCAGGGCTGATTGGTGATGGGGAGGGTATGGGGCATTAAGTGAGCTAGATCCTTTGATTGCCTTTGGGAGCCTGACAGATATGGTCAAAATATCTGTAAGATATATCTGTAAGATAATTTGTGATACAAACATATTCTATTTGGAGATGTTTTTTTACCATTCAGGGATCTCATTCCCTTTTGTACTTTAACCATTTGTACATTGTTACAACACTGTATATATATATAATATGACATTTGTAATGTCTTTATTGTTTTGAAACTTCTGCATGTGTAATGTTTACTGTTCATTTTTATTGTTTATTTCACTGTTGTATATTATCTACCTCACTCGCTTTGGCAATGTAAACACATGTTTCCCATGCCAATAAAGCCCCTTGAATTGAATTGAATTGAGAGAGAGAGAGAGAGAAAGAGAGAGAGAGTATCTATTTCCTAAAGTTATCCAAAAGAGAGAGATAGGGAGAGACTTTACATTCTAATCATAGAGAAAGAGAGAGAGAGAGAATGTGAGAGAGATAGAGAGAGAGAGAGAGAGACAGACAGACAGACAGACAGACAGACAGACAAACAGACAGACAGACAGACAGACAGACAGACAGAGACAGACAGAGACAGACAGACAGACAGACAGAGACACAGACAGACAGACAGACAGACAGACAGACAGACAGACAGACAGATAGAGACAGACAGAGACAGACAGACAGACAGACAGACAGACAGACAGCTCTGGGTCCGTCTTGTTGTCACTGTGGCTGCGCTCAGACCGAGTGAGCTACGGTCAAGCGGGGCATCGCGTTGAACTCGGCACGGCCTGGAGATAATAGTAATGCCATTGCAGGCTTTGTGTGTCTTTAAGCACCGTACTTTTTCACTCCATCCCTGCTGTGTGTGTGTGTGAGAGCTTTTCTTTGACATCTGTTGGGAGAAATGACTGATTTACAGTTCACGAGGGTTGTCTAATCACATATATGAAGTTTTGAAAAGTTCTGACCTTTTACCCCTTCAAAACAGCATCTAATGACACCATCTTAAGGCACTTCTGGTTGTCACAGTAAACACATATCTTGAATGGAGTATGCTGTTACAGAATCCTGAGTTTTAAGTCTGTATATTAAAAATTGACTGATCTACACAGGTTTGAATGCAGTGATTGTCACAATTGCAGGCTATGTAAATCAAAACTTCATTCCTTCATGAGTGAGGGTCAATTTCACCTGCACGATTCATCAGTTCACGTTTTTGTACAAAAGGTCTTATAGAAATGTGTAAAACTATGCTTGACAGTTTATGACAAATAGTTAAACAATTTTGCATGTAATGGCTTATGCAAGGAACTAATGCCTAGATGTTTTAAGGGGTAAGACTATTCAACAGCGAACCATCTACTATATTTTGATCAACATGACGTGAGCAATTGATAATGTGGAAAAAACTGACACTTGTACATTATCAATTGCAATTTGTTCAAAGGAATAAGAAATTGCTTTAATGAGGTGCACAAGTGACTAGATGATTTGGAATTTGTACAAGTAGTATCAAGAATTGCACTTTTGATCTAAGAAATGCACCAAAGTCAGAGAAAACTGTAATCACTTTCCCAGTGGAATACAACCTAACAGACAAGAAACCATTCTTTACAAAACCGTATGAATACAAACAATGGCAGGGCTGATTGGTGATGGGGAGGGTATGGGCCATTAACAAAGCCATCACCTACAGAGAGATGAACCTGGAGAAGAGTCCCCTAAGCAAGCTGGTCATTGTGCTCTGTTCACAAACATAAACACACCCCACAGAGCCCCTGGACAACAGCACAATTAGACGCAACCAAATCATGAGAAAACAAAAAGATAATTACTTGACACATTGGAAAGAATTAACAAAAAAACAGAGCAAACTAGAATGATATTTGGCCCTAAACTTTGAGTACACAGTGGCAGAATACCTAATCGTAGAGAAAGAGAGAGAGAGAGAATGTGAGAGAGATAGAGACAGAGAGACAGAGAGACAGACAGACAGACAGACAGACAGACAGACAGACAGAGAGAGAGACAGAGAGACAGTTAACCCACTGTTCTTAGTCCATCATTGAAAATAAGAATTTGTCCTTAACTTCGCCTCCCTAAAAACCCCACTCAGAGGTGTGAAATGAATCACCCTGATGAGCCTCTGACCTTTAACAGAACAATGACCTTGGGAACCATTTGGGACGGGCGTTCTATGTTTGAGTTAGTGACCTTTTGAGATAGTTTTTCCAAACTGCTAAATTAGAAAGCAGAATGGACAAACTGAGTCGGACAAATGATGACATCAGAGACCATCTGAGGACAACAAGAAAGGAGCTAGAACAAAGAGAGAGATACATTGACTTCCTCAACCAGCAGCGAGTCATTATGTCCTCTGCATCTAGAGAACATGTCCACCAGCTTGGCATAACACAAGCAGAACCCGAGAACAGGATGGCCTCCACCACACAGCCTGATGACACTGCACCAGCCTGCCAGTCTGCTCCAGCCCAGGTCAGAATACCAGTCTCCCAGTCTTCTCCAGCCCAGGTCAGAATACCAGCCTCCCAGTCTGCTCCAGCCCAGGTCCAGATACCAGCCTCCCAGGCTGCTCCAGCCCAGGTCCAGATACCAGCCTCCCAGTCTGCTCCAACACAGGTCAGAATACCAGTCTCTCAGTCTGCTCCAACACAGTGTGCTCCAGCCCAGGTCAGAATACCAGCCTCCCAGTCTGCTCCAGCCCAGGTCAGAATACCAGCCTCCTAGTCTGCTCCAGCCCAGGTCAGAATACCAGTCTCCCCGTCTGCTCCAGCACAGGTCAGAATACCAGTCTCCCAGTCTGCTCCAGCACAGTCTGCTCCAGCCCAGGTCAGAATACCAGTCTCCTAGTCTGCTCCAGCACAGGTCAGAATACCAGTCTCCCAGTCTGCTCCAGCACAGTGTGCTCCAGCCCAGGTCAGAATACCAGCCTCCCAGTCTGCTCCAGCCCAGGTCAGAATACCAGCCTCTCAGTCTGCTCCAGCACAGTGTGCTCCAGCCCAGGTCAGAACACCAGCCTCCCAGTCTGCTCCAGCCCAGGTCAGAAAACCAGCCTCCCAGTCTGCTCCAGCCCAGGTCAGAATACCAGCCTCTCAGTCTGCTCCAGCACAGGTCAGAATACTAGCCTCCCAGTCTGCTCCAACACAGTGTGCTCCAGCCCAGGTCAGAAAACCAGCCTCCCAGTCTGCTCCAGCCCAGGTCAGAATACCAGCCTCCCAGTCTGCTCCAGCCCAGGTCAGAATACCAGCCTCCCAGTCTGCTCCAGCCGAGGTCAGAATACCAGCCTCCCAGTCTGCTCCAGCCCAGGTCAACTGACCAGCCTCTCAGTCTGCTCCAGCACAGTGCGCTCCAGCCCAGGTCAGAATACCAGCCTCCCAGTCTGCTCCAACACAGTGTGCTCCAGCCCAGGTCAGAATACCAGCCTCTCAGTCTGCTCCAGCCCAGGTCAGAATACCAGCCTCCCAGTCTGCTCCAGCCCAGGTCAGAATACCAGCCTCTCAGTCTGCCACAGCCCAGGTCAGAAAACCAGCCTCTCAGTCTGCTCCAACACAGTGTGCTCCAGCCCAGGTCAGAATACCAGCCTCCCAGTCTGCTCCAGCACAGGTCAGAATACCAGCCTCTCAGTCTGCTCCAGCCCAGGTCAGAATACCAGCCTCCCAGTCTGCTCCACCCAGATAGTCACCCACAACTGCAATCCTTATTGATTCAAATGGGAAGTTCTTAGAGAGGGAGAGGGAGTGAAAAGGTAGAGAGGCAGAGAGAGGGAGTGAAAAGGGAGAGAGGCGGATAGAGGGGAGTGAAAAGGGAGAGAGAGGGAGTGAAAAGGGAGAGAGGCGGAGAGGGGGAGTGAAAAGGGAGAGAGGGAGAGAGAGGGAGTGAAAAGGGAGAGAGAGGGAGTGAAAAGGGAGAGAGGCGGAGAGTTGGAGTGAAAAGGGAGAGAGGCGGAGAGAGGGAGTGAAAAGGGAGAGAGGCGGAGAGAGGGAGTGAAAAGGGAGAGAGGCGGAGAGAGGCAGTGAAAAGGGAGAGATGCGGGGAGAAGGAGTGAAAAGGGAGAGAGGCGGAGAGAGGGAGTGAAAAGGGAGAGACGCGGAGAGAGGGAGTGAAAAGGGAGAGAGGCGGAGAGAGGGGGTGAAAAGGGAGAGAGGCGGAGAGAGGGAGTGAAAAGGGAGAGAGGCGGAGAGAGGGAGTGAAAAGGGAGAGAGGCGGAGAGAGGGAGTGAAAAGGGAGAGAGGCGGAGAGAGGGAGTGAAAAGGGAGATAGGCGGAGAGAGGGAGTGAAAAGGGAGAGAGGCGGAGAGAGGGAGTGAAAAGGGAGAGAGGCGGAGAGAGGGAGTGAAAAGGGAGAGAGGCGGAGAGAGGGAGTGAAAAGGGAGAGAGGCGGAGAGAGGGAGTAAAAAGGGAGAGAGGCGGAGAGAGGGAGTGAAAAGGGAGAGAGGCGGAGAGAGGGAGTGAAAAGGGAGAGAGGCGGAGAGAGGGAGTGAAAAGGGAGATAGGCGGAGAGAGGGAGTGAAAAGGGAGAGAGGCGGAGAGAGGGAGTGAAAAGGGAGAGAGGCGGAGAGAGGGAGTGAAAAGGGAGAGAGGCGGAGAGAGGGGAGTGAAAAGGGAGAGAGGGAGTGAAAAGGGAGAGAGGCGGAGAGAGGGAGTGAAAAGGGAGAGAGGCGGAGAGAGGGAGTGAACAGGGATAGAGGCGGAGAAAGGGGAGTGAAAAGGGAAAGAGGCGGAGAGAGGGAGTGAAAAGGGAGAGAGGCGGAGAAAGGGCAGAATACCTGACCACTGTGACTGACCCAAACTTATGGAAAGCTTTGACTATGTACAGACTCAGTGAGCATAAAGGTCAAATGTGTGATTTCATGAACTGGTACATACAAGAAAACCAGGTTTTAAAGTTCTGTTCAATAGCTATCCCATCATTACAAAACATTTGAAAGGCTAAGTCTATCATCTCCTGAGAAGTGGTAACTATTCACATGAACTTTTCAAATAGGTTTGGTGCCCCCTGGTGGCTGAACCCGAGATCAATGGGAGATCTTGTCAGAAACAATGACACAGTCCCACTTCTCAGCTATCTTTATTTACATCAAACTAAACTAACTGCTATCTTGAAATGTTGAAAACGTGTTTTTAAATAGCTCAGGCTGATACCCTACCTGAGCGAAAAACTGGCACTTTAAAGGAGTCTAATTTTGTCAAAAATGCAAAAATGATAAAAATTTCAACTCACAGGTACATTAATAGACCAAACACAAACATCTGTCATCTCGAAATGTCCTAAAAAGGTTCTAAACGGGCCCCCTGGGTCTACACCTGGAGAGCAGATGGGCACATCTGCACCAGAGCTGAAATTTCAACTCGAGAGCAGATACTTCAACTCGACAGAGGTCAGAGTGAGTCTTTTCTCCCTGACCTGGTGGTTATAATGACCTGGTGGTAATAATGACCTGGTGGTTCTAATGACCTGGTGGTTATAATGACCTGGTGGTTCTAATGACCTGGTGGTTCTAATGACCTGGTGGTTCTAATGACCTGGTGGTAATAATGACCTGGTGGTAATAATGACCTGGTGGTAATAATGACCTGGTGGTTATAATGACCTGGTGGTAATAATGACCTGGTGGTAATAATGACCTGGTGGTTATAATGACCTGGTGGTAATAATGACCTGGTGGTTATAATGACCTGGTGGTTATAATGACCTGGTGGTAATAATGACCTGGTGGTAATAATGACCTGGTGGTAATAATGACCTGGTGGTTATAATGACCTGGTGGTTATAATGACCTGGTGGTTATAATGACCTGGTGGTAATAATGACCTGGTGGTAATAATGACCTGGTGGTTATAATGACCTGGTGGTAATAATGACCTGGTGGTTATAATGACCTGGTGGTTATAATGACCTGGTGGTAATAATGACCTGGTGGTTATAATGACCTGGTGGTAATAATGACCTGGTGGTTATAATGACCTGGTGGTAATAATGACCTGGTGGTTCTAATGACCTGGTGGTTATAATGACCTGGTGGTAATAATGACCTGGTGGTTATAATGACCTGGTGGTAATAATGACCTGGTGGTTGGCATAACACAAGCAGAACCCGAGAACAGGATGGCCTCCACCACACAGCCTGTTGACACTGCACCAGCCTACCAGTCTGCTCCAACACAGTGTGCTCCAGCCCAGGTCAGAATACCAGCCTCCCAGTCTGCTCCAGCCCAGGTCAGAATACCAGTCTCCCAGTCTGCTCCAGCCCAGGTCAGAATACCAGTCTCCCAGTCTGCTCCAGCCCAGGTCAGAATACCAGTCTCCCAGTCTGCTCCAGCACAGTGTGCTCCAGCCCAGGTCAGAATACCAGCCTCCCAGTCTGCTCCAGCCCAGGTCAGAATACCAGCCTCCCAGTCTGCTCCAACACAGTGTGCTCCAGCCCAGGTCAGAATACCAGCCTCTCAGTCTGCTCCAGCCCAGGTCAGAATACCAGCCTCCCAGTCTGCTCCAGCCCAGGTCAGAATACCAGCCTCTCAGTCTGCCACAGCCCAGGTCAGAAAACCAGCCTCTCAGTCTGCTCCAACACAGTGTGCTCCAGCCCAGGTCAGAATACCAGCCTCCCAGTCTGCTCCAGCACAGGTCAGAATACCAGCCTCTCAGTCTGCTCCAGCCCAGGTCAGAATACCAGCCTCCCAGTCTGCTCCACCCAGATAGTCACCCACAACTGCAATCCTTATTGATTCAAATGGGAAGTTCTTAGAGAGGGAGAGGGAGTGAAAAGGTAGAGAGGCAGAGAGAGGGAGTGAAAAGGGAGAGAGGCGGATAGAGGGGAGTGAAAAGGGAGAGAGAGGGAGTGAAAAGGGAGAGAGGCGGAGAGGGGGAGTGAAAAGGGAGAGAGGGAGAGAGAGGGAGTGAAAAGGGAGAGAGAGGGAGTGAAAAGGGAGAGAGGCGGAGAGTTGGAGTGAAAAGGGAGAGAGGCGGAGAGAGGGAGTGAAAAGGGAGAGAGGCGGAGAGAGGCAGTGAAAAGGGAGAGATGCGGGGAGAAGGAGTGAAAAGGGAGAGAGGCGGAGAGAGGGAGTGAAAAGGGAGAGAGGCGGAGAGAGGGGGTGAAAAGGGAGAGAGGCGGAGAGAGGGAGTGAAAAGGGAGAGAGGCGGAGAGAGGGAGTGAAAAGGGAGAGAGGCGGAGAGAGGGAGTGAAAAGGGAGAGAGGCGGAGAGAGGGAGTGAAAAGGGAGATAGGCGGAGAGAGGGAGTGAAAAGGGAGAGAGGCGGAGAGAGGGAGTGAAAAGGGAGAGAGGGAGTGAAAAGGGAGAGAGGCGGAGAGAGGGAGTGAAAAGGGAGAGAGGCGGAGAGAGGGAGTGAAAAGGGAGAGAGGCGGAGAGAGGGAGTGAAAAGGGAGAGAGGCGGAGAGAGGGAGTGAAAAGGGAGAGAGGCGGAGAGAGGGAGTGAAAAGGGAGAGAGGCGGAGAGAGGGAGTAAAAAGGGAGAGAGGCGGAGAGAGGGAGTGAAAAGGGAGAGAGGCGGAGAGAGGGAGTGAAAAGGGAGAGAGGCGGAGAGAGGGAGTGAAAAGGGAGATAGGCGGAGAGAGGGAGTGAAAAGGGAGAGAGGCGGAGAGAGGGAGTGAAAAGGGAGAGAGGCGGAGAGAGGGAGTGAAAAGGGAGAGAGGCGGAGAGAGGGGAGTGAAAAGGGAGAGAGGGAGTGAAAAGGGAGAGAGGCGGAGAGAGGGAGTGAAAAGGGAGAGAGGCGGAGAGAGGGAGTGAACAGGGATAGAGGCGGAGAAAGGGGAGTGAAAAGGGAAAGAGGCGGAGAGAGGGAGTGAAAAGGGAGAGAGGCGGAGAAAGGGCAGAATACCTGACCACTGTGACTGACCCAAACTTAAGGAAAGCTTTGACTATGTACAGACTCAGTGAGCATAAAGGTCAAATGTGTGATTTCATGAACTGGTACATACAAGAAAACCAGGTTTTAAAGTTCTGTTCAATAGCTATCCCATCATTACAAAACATTTGAAAGGCTAAGTCTATCATCTCCTGAGAAGTGGTAACTATTCACATGAACTTTTCAAATAGGTTTGGTGCCCCCTGGTGGCTGAACCCGAGATCAATGGGAGATCTTGTCAGAAACAATGACACAGTCCCACTTCTCAGCTATCTTTATTTACATCAAACTAAACTAACTGCTATCTTGAAATGTTGAAAACGTGTTTTTAAATAGCTCAGGCTGATACCCTACCTGAGCGAAAAACTGGCACTTTAAAGGAGTCTAATTTTGTCAAAAATGCAAAAATGATAAAAATTTCAACTCACAGGTACATTAATAGACCAAACACAAACATCTGTCATCTCGAAATGTCCTAAAAAGGTTCTAAACGGGCCCCCTGGGTCTACACCTGGAGAGCAGATGGGCACATCTGCACCAGAGCTGAAATTTCAACTCGAGAGCAGATACTTCAACTCGACAGAGGTCAGAGTGAGTCTTTTCTCCCTGACCTGGTGGTTCTAATGACCTGGTGGTTATAATGACCTGGTGGTAATAATGACCTGGTGGTAATAATGACCTGGTGGTTCTAATGACCTGGTGGTTCTAATGACCTGGTGGTAATAATGACCTGGTGGTTATAATGACCTGGTGGTAATAATGACCTGGTGGTTGGCATAACACAAGCAGAACCCGAGAACAGGATGGCCTCCACCACACAGCCTGATGACACTGCACCAGCCTACCAGTCTGCTCCAACACAGTGTGCTCCAGCCCAGGTCAGAATACCAGCCTCCCAGTCTGCTCCAGCCCAGGTCAGAATACCAGTCTCCCAGTCTGCTCCAGCCCAGGTCAGAATACCAGCCTCCTAGTCTGCTCCAGCCCAGGTCAGAATACCAGTCTCCCCGTCTGCTCCAGCACAGGTCAGAATACCAGTCTCCCAGTCTGCTCCAGCACAGTCTGCTCCAGCCCAGGTCAGAATACCAGTCTCCTAGTCTGCTCCAGCACAGGTCAGAATACCAGTCTCCCAGTCTGCTCCAGCACAGTGTGCTCCAGCCCAGGTCAGAATACCAGCCTCCCAGTCTGCTCCAGCCCAGGTCAGAATACCAGCCTCTCAGTCTGCTCCAGCACAGTGTGCTCCAGCCCAGGTCAGAACACCAGCCTCCCAGTCTGCTCCAGCCCAGGTCAGAAAACCAGCCTCCCAGTCTGCTCCAGCCCAGGTCAGAATACCAGCCTCTCAGTCTGCTCCAGCACAGTGCGCTCCAGCCCAGGTCAGAATACCAGCCTCCCAGTCTGCTCCAACACAGTGTGCTCCAGCCCAGGTCAGAATACCAGCCTCTCAGTCTGCTCCAGCCCAGGTCAGAATACCAGCCTCCCAGTCTGCTCCAGCCCAGGTCAGAATACCAGTCTCCCCGTCTGCTCCAGCACAGGTCAGAATACCAGTCTCCCAGTCTGCTCCAGCACAGTCTGCTCCAGCCCAGGTCAGAATACCAGTCTCCTAGTCTGCTCCAGCACAGGTCAGAATACCAGTCTCCCAGTCTGCTCCAGCACAGTCTGCTCCAGCCCAGGTCAGAATACCAGTCTCCTAGTCTGCTCCAGCACAGGTCAGAATACCAGTCTCCCA
>NW_026601637.1:32500-40670 GCF_029448725.1 Salvelinus fontinalis
GTTAGCTTTAGCAGTGCGGAGCGCCTCCGTGATACAGAGAAGAGCAGTCTCAGTTGAGTGACTAGTCTTGAAACCTGACTGATTTGGATCAAGAAGGTCATTCTGAGAGAGATAGCAGGAGAGCTGGCCAAGGACGGCACGTTCAAGAGTTTTGGAGAGAAAAGAAAGAAGGGATACTGGTCTGTAGTTGTTGACATCGGAGGGATCGAGTGTAGGTTTTTTCAGAAGGGGTGCAACTCTCGCTCTCTTGAAGACGGAAGGGACGTAGCCAGCGGTCAAGGATGAGTTGATGAGCGAGGTGAGGTAAGGTAGAAGGTCTCCGGAAATGGTCTGGAGAAGAGAGGAGGGGATAGGGTCAAGCGGGCAGGTTGTTGGGCGGCCGGCCGTCACAAGACGCGAGATTTCATCTGGAGAGAGAGGGGAGAAAGAGGTCAAAGCACAGGGTTGGGCAGTGTGAGCAGAACCAGCGGTGTCGTTTGACTTAGCGAACGAGGATCGGATGTCGTCGACCTTCTTTTCAAAATGGTTGACGAAGTCGTCTGCAGAGAGGGAGGAGGGGGGGGGAGGGGGAGGAGGATTCAGGAGGGAGGAGAAGGTGGCAAAGAGCTTCCTAGGGTTAGAGGCAGATGCTTGGAATTTAGAGTGGTAGAAAGTGGCTTTAGCAGCAGAGACAGAAGAGGAAAATGTAGAGAGGAGGGAGTGAAAGGATGCCAGGTCCGCAGGGAGGCGAGTTTTCCTCCATTTCCGCTCGGCTGCCCGGAGCCCTGTTCTGTGAGCTCGCAATGAGTCGTCGAGCCACGGAGCGGGAGGGGAGGACCGAGCCGGCCTGGAGGATAGGGGACATAGAGAGTCAAAGGATGCAGAAAGGGAGGAGAGGAGGGTTGAGGAGGCAGAATCAGGAGATAGGTTGGAGAAGGTTTGGGCAGAGGGAAGAGATGATAGGATGGAAGAGGAGAGAGTAGCGGGGGAGAGAGAGCGGAGGTTGGGACGGCGCGATACCATCCGAGTAGGGGCAGTGTGGGAAGTGTTGGATGAGAGCGAGAGGGAGAAGGATACAAGGTAGTGGTCGGAGACTTGGAGGGGAGTTGCAATGAGGTTAGTGGAAGAACAGCATCTAGTAAAGATGAGGTCAAGCGTATTGCCTGCCTTGTGAGTAGGGGGGGAAGGTGAGAGGGTGAGGTCAAAAGAGGAGAGGAGTGGAAAGAAGGAGGCAGAGAGGAATGAGTCAAAGGTAGACATGGGGAGGTTAAAGTCACCCAGAACTGTGAGAGGTGAGCCGTCCTCAGGAAAGGAGCTTATCAAGGCATCAAGCTCATTGATGAACTCTCCAAGGGAACCTGGAGGGCGATAAATGATAAGGATGTTAAGCTTGAAAGGGCTGGTAACTGTGACAGCATGGAATTCAAAGGAGGCGATAGACAGATGGGTAAGGGGAGAAAGAGAGAATGACCACTTGGGAGAGATGAGGATCCCGGTGCCACCACCCCGCTGACCAGAAGGTCTCGGGGTGTGCGAGAACACGTGGGCAGACGAAGAGAGAGCAGTAGGAGTAGCAGTGTTATCTGTGGTGAGCCATGTTTCCGTCAGTGCCAGGAAGTCGAGGGACTGGAGGGACGCATAGGCTGAGATGAGCTCTGCCTTGTTGGCCGCAGATCGGCAGTTCCAGAGGCTACCGGAGACCTGGAACTCCACGTGGGTCGTGCGGGCTGGGACCACCAGGTTAGGGTGGGCGCGGCCACGCGGTGCGAAGCGTTTGTATGGTCTGTGCAGAGAGGAGAGAACAGGGATAGACAGACACATGGTTGACAGGCTACAGAAGAGGCTACGCTAATGCAAAGGAGATTAGAATGACAAGTGGGCTACACGTCTCGAATGTTCAGAAAGTTAAGCTTACGTTGCAAAACATAAGAATAAAATACAAGATCTTATTGACTAAAATGATATAGTACTGCTGGCTGGTGAAGTAGCCTGGCTAGCAGTGGCTACGTTGTTGAAAGTGAAGCTGGCTAGGTAACCTCGACAATTTCACTAAATTTCTCTAAACTACACAATTATCATGGATACAAGGACAGGAAAGACAACTAGCTAACACTACGCTAATCAAGTCGTTCCTATTGTAATGTAAGTTTCTACAGTGCTGCTATTCGGTAGAAGTTGGCTAGCTAGCAGTGTTGGCTAGGTAGGAGGACGGCAGCGCGGGAGGCGAAAAATAGCTGGCTAGCTAACCGATAATTACTCAAAGCTACACAATTATCTTAGATAGAAAGATAGCAAAGAAAACTAAGTAGCTAGCTAACACTACACAAGTCAAGTCGTTCCGTTGTAATGTAATCGTTTCTACAGTGCTGCTAATCGGTGGCTAGCTGGCTAGCTAGCAGGGTTGACTACGTTACGTTAGGGCGAGAATACCTGGCTAGCGAACCTCAGCGAACCTTGATAACTACACAATTATCACCGATACAAAGACGGCTATGTAGCCAGCTAAGTAGCTAGCTAAGATCGAACAAATACAAATCAAAGATAGCAAAGACAACTGTGTAGTCAGCCAACACTACACTGATCAAGTCGTTCCGTTGTAATGCACTCGTTTCTACAATGCTGCTATTCGGTGGCAAGCTGGCTAGCTAGCAGTGTTTGGCTACGTTGCGTTATGTTAGGGCGAAAATAGCTGGCTGGCGAACCTCAATAACTACACAATTATGTTTGATGCAAAGACGGCTATGTAGCTAGCTAAGATCAAACAAATCAAACCGTTGTACTGTAGTGAAAATGGAAATCAGACCGTTGTACTATAATGAAAAGTTTATACTACTATTCGGTAGACGGTGGACGTTTGCTAGCTACTGGGCAGATAGCAGTGTGGACTTCGATAGACGACGGAATACGATAATTACGCAATTATCTTTTATACACAGACGGCTAAGTAGCTAGCTAAGAAGAAATTGCTAAGGTTAGACAAATTAAACCGTTGTACTATAATGAAATGTAATGAAAATGAAATGAAAATTTATACTACCTGCAGAGCGAATGCAAATGCAAATGCGACCGCTCGCTCCAAACCGGATTACTAGTTTTCTTTGACATCTGTTGGGAGAAATGACTGATTTACAGTTCACGAGGGTTGTCTAATCACATATATGAAGTTTTGAAAAGTTCTGACCTTTTACCCCTTCAAAACAGCATCTATGACACCATCTTAAGGCACTTCTGGTTGTCACAGTAAACACATATCTTGAATGGAGTATGCTGTTACAGAATCCTGAGTTTTAAGTCTGTATATTAAAAATTGACTGATCTACACAGGTTTGAATGCAGTGATTGTCACAATTGCAGGCTATGTAAATCAAAACTTCATTCCTTCATGAGTGAGGGTCAATTTCACCTGCACGATTCATCAGTTTACGTTTTTGTACAAAAGGTCTTATAGAAATGTGTAAAACTATGCTTGACAGTTTATGACAAATAGTTCAACAATTTTGCATGTAATGGCTTATGCAAGGAACTAATGCCTAGATGTTTTGAGGGGTAAGACTATTCAACAGCGAACCATCTACTATATTTTGATCAACATGACGTGAGCAATTGATAATGTGGAAAAAACTGACACTTGTACATTATCAATTGCAATTTGTTCAAAGGAATAAGAAATTGCTTTAATGATGTGCACAAGTGACTAGATGATTTGGAATTTGTACAAGTAGTATCAAGAATTGCACTTTTGATCTAAGAAATGCACCAAAGTCAGAGAAAACTGTAATCACTTTCCCAGTGGAATACAACCTAACAGACAAGAAACCATTCTTTACAAAACCGTATGAATACAAACAATGGCAGGGCTGGTTGGTGATGGGGAGGGTATGGGCCATTAACAAAGCCATCACCTACAGAGAGATGAACGTGGAGAAGAGTCCCCTAAGCAAGCTGGTCATTGTGCTCTGTTCACAAACATAAACACACCCCACAGAGCCCCTGGACAACAGCACAATTAGACGCAACCAAATCATGAGAAAACAAAAAGATAATTACTTGACACATTGGAAAGAATTAACAAAAAAACAGAGCAAACTAGAATGCTATTTGGCCCTAAACAGAGAGTACACAGTGGCAGAATACCTAATCGTAGAGAAAGAGAGAGAGAGAGAATGTGAGAGAGATAGAGACAGAGAGACAGAGAGACAGAGAGACAGACAGACAGACAGACAGACAGACAGACAGAGAGAGAGACAGA
This sequence comes from Salvelinus fontinalis, assembly GCF_029448725.1. Classification (NCBI taxonomy): domain Eukaryota; kingdom Metazoa; phylum Chordata; class Actinopteri; order Salmoniformes; family Salmonidae; genus Salvelinus; species Salvelinus fontinalis. The sequence continues at coordinate 36,729 of NW_026601637.1, forward strand.
GAGACAGAGAGACAGTTAACCCACTGTTCTTAGTCCATCATTGAAAATAAGAATTTGTCCTTAACTTCGCCTCCCTAAAAACCCCACTCAGAGGTGTGAAATGAATCACCCTGATGAGCCTCTGACCTTTAACAGAACAATGACCTTGGGAACCATTTGGGACGGGCGTTCTATGTTTGAGTTAGTGACCTTTTGAGATAGTTTTTCCAAACTGCTAAATTAGAAAGCAGAATGGACAAACTGAGTCGGACAAATGATGACATCAGAGACCATCTGAGGACAACAAGAAAGGAGCTAGAACAAAGAGAGAGATACATTGACTTCCTCAACCAGCAGCGAGTCATTATGTCCTCTGCATCTAGAGAACATGTCCACCAGCTTGGCATAACACAAGCAGAACCCGAGAACAGGATGGCCTCCACCACACAGCCTGATGACACTGCACCAGCCTGCCAGTCTGCTCCAGCCCAGGTCAGAATACCAGTCTCCCAGTCTTCTCCAGCCCAGGTCAGAATACCAGCCTCCCAGTATGCTCCAGCCCAGGTCCAGATACCAGCCTCCCAGGCTGCTCCAGCCCAGGTCCAGATACCAGCCTCCCAGTCTGCTCCAACACAGGTCAGAATACCAGTCTCTCAGTCTGCTCCAACACAGTGTGCTCCAGCCCAGGTCAGAATACCAGCCTCCCAGTCTGCTCCAGCCCAGGTCAGAATACCAGCCTCCTAGTCTGCTCCAGCCCAGGTCAGAATACCAGTCTCCCCGTCTGCTCCAGCACAGGTCAGAATACCAGTCTCCCAGTCTGCTCCAGCACAGTCTGCTCCAGCCCAGGTCAGAATACCAGTCTCCTAGTCTGCTCCAGCACAGGTCAGAATACCAGTCTCCCAGTCTGCTCCAGCACAGTGTGCTCCAGCCCAGGTCAGAATACCAGCCTCCCAGTCTGCTCCAGCCCAGGTCAGAATACCAGCCTCTCAGTCTGCTCCAGCACAGTGTGCTCCAGCCCAGGTCAGAACACCAGCCTCCCAGTCTGCTCCAGCCCAGGTCAGAAAACCAGCCTCCCAGTCTGCTCCAGCCCAGGTCAGAAAACCAGCCTCTCAGTCTGCTCCAGCACAGGTCAGAATACTAGCCTCCCAGTCTGCTCCAACACAGTGTGCTCCAGCCCAGGTCAGAAAACCAGCCTCCCAGTCTGCTCCAGCCCAGGTCAGAATACCAGCCTCCCAGTCTGCTCCAGCCCAGGTCAGAATACCAGCCTCCCAGTCTGCTCCAGCCGAGGTCAGAATACCAGCCTCCCAGTCTGCTCCAGCCCAGGTCAACTGACCAGCCTCTCAGTCTGCTCCAGCACAGTGCGCTCCAGCCCAGGTCAGAATACCAGCCTCCCAGTCTGCTCCAACACAGTGTGCTCGAGCCCAGGTCAGAATACCAGCCTCTCAGTCTGCTCCAGCCCAGGTCAGAATACCAGCCTCCCAGTCTGCTCCAGCCCAGGTCAGAATACCAGCCTCTCAGTCTGCCACAGCCCAGGTCAGAAAACCAGCCTCTCAGTCTGCTCCAACACAGTGTGCTCCAGCCCAGGTCAGAATACCAGCCTCCCAGTCTGCTCCAGCACAGGTCAGAATACCAGCCTCTCAGTCTGCTCCAGCCCAGGTCAGAATACCAGCCTCCCAGTCTGCTCCACCCAGATAGTCACCCACAACTGCAATCCTTATTGATTCAAATGGGAAGTTCTTAGAGAGGGAGAGGGAGTGAAAAGGTAGAGAGGCAGAGAGAGGGAGTGAAAAGGGAGAGAGGCGGATAGAGGGGAGTGAAAAGGGAGAGAGAGGGAGTGAAAAGGGAGAGAGGCGGAGAGGGGGAGTGAAAAGGGAGAGAGGGAGAGAGAGGGAGTGAAAAGGGAGAGAGAGGGAGTGAAAAGGGAGAGAGGCGGAGAGTTGGAGTGAAAAGGGAGAGAGGCGGAGAGAGGGAGTGAAAAGGGAGAGAGGCGGAGAGAGGGAGTGAAAAGGGAGAGAGGCGGAGAGAGGCAGTGAAAAGGGAGAGATGCGGGGAGAAGGAGTGAAAAGGGAGAGAGGCGGAGAGAGGGAGTGAAAAGGGAGAGACGCGGAGAGAGGGAGTGAAAAGGGAGAGAGGCGGAGAGAGGGGGTGAAAAGGGAGAGAGGCGGAGAGAGGGAGTGAAAAGGGAGAGAGGCGGAGAGAGGGAGTGAAAAGGGAGAGAGGCGGAGAGAGGGAGTGAAAAGGGAGAGAGGCGGAGAGAGGGAGTGAAAAGGGAGATAGGCGGAGAGAGGGAGTGAAAAGGGAGAGAGGCGGAGAGAGGGAGTGAAAAGGGAGAGAGGCGGAGAGAGGGAGTGAAAAGGGAGAGAGGCGGAGAGAGGGGGTGAAAAGGGAGAGAGGCGGAGAGAGGGAGTGAAAAGGGAGAGAGGCGGAGAGAGGGAGTGAAAAGGGAGAGAGGCGGAGAGAGGGAGTGAAAAGGGAGAGAGGCGGAGAGAGGGAGTGAAAAGGGAGATAGGCGGAGAGAGGGAGTGAAAAGGGAGAGAGGCGGAGAGAGGGAGTGAAAAGGGAGAGAGGCGGAGAGAGGGAGTGAAAAGGGAGAGAGGCGGAGAGAGGGAGTGAAAAGGGAGAGAGGCGGAGAGAGGGAGTGAAAAGGGAGAGAGGCGGAGAGAGGGAGTAAAAAGGGAGAGAGGCGGAGAGAGGGAGTGAAAAGGGAGAGAGGCGGAGAGAGGGAGTGAAAAGGGAGAGAGGCGGAGAGAGGGAGTGAAAAGGGAGAGAGGCGGAGAGAGGGAGTGAAAAGGGAGAGAGGCGGAGAGAGGGAGTGAAAAGGGAGAGAGGCGGAGAGAGGGGAGTGAAAAGGGAGAGAGGGAGTGAAAAGGGAGAGAGGCGGAGAGAGGGAGTGAAAAGGGAGAGAGGCGGAGAGAGGGAGTGAACAGGGATAGAGGCGGAGAAAGGGGAGTGAAAAGGGAAAGAGGCGGAGAGAGGGAGTGAAAAGGGAGAGAGGCGGAGAGAGGGAGTGAAAAGGGAGAGAGGGAGTGAAAAGGGAGAGAGGCGGAGAAAGGGCAGAATACCTGACCACTGTGACTGACCCAAACTTAAGGAAAGCTTTGACTATGTACAGACTCAGTGAGCATAAAGGTCAAATGTGTGATTTCATGAACTGGTACATACAAGAAAACCAGGTTTTAAAGTTCTGTTCAATAGCTATCCCATCATTACAAAACATTTGAAAGGCTAAGTCTATCATCTCCTGAGAAGTGGTAACTATTCACATGAACTTTTCAAATAGGTTTGGTGCCCCCTGGTGGCTGAACCCGAGATCAATGGGAGATCTTGTCAGAAACAATGACACAGTCCCACTTCTCAGCTATCTTTATTTACATCAAACTAAACTAACTGCTATCTTGAAATGTTGAAAACGTGTTTTTAAATAGCTCAGGCTGATACCCTACCTGAGCGAAAAACTGGCACTTTAAAGGAGTCTAATTTTGTCAAAAATGCAAAAATGATAAAAATTTCAACTCACAGGTACATTAATAGACCAAACACAAACATCTGTCATCTCGAAATGTCCTAAAAAGGTTCTAAACGGGCCCCCTGGGTCTACACCTGGAGAGCAGATGGGCACATCTGCACCAGAGCTGAAATTTCAACTCGAGAGCAGATACTTCAACTCGACAGAGGTCAGAGTGAGTCTTTTCTCCCTGACCTGGTGGTTCTAATGACCTGGTGGTTCTAATGACCTGGTGGTTATAATGACCTGGTGGTTCTAATGACCTGGTGGTTCTAATGACCTGGTGGTAATAATGACCTGGTGGTTCTAATGACCTGGTGGTTCTAATGACCTGGTGGTAATAATGACCTGGTGGTAATAATGACCTGGTGGTTCTAATGACCTGGTGGTAATAATAACCTGGTGGTTATAATGACCTGGTGGTTATAATGACCTGGTGGTTCTAATGACCTGGTGGT
>NW_026601638.1:0-40574 GCF_029448725.1 Salvelinus fontinalis
CAACCATGCCACAGACATTTCCCTGGTCAAACATTACCATACCACAGACATTTCCCTGGTCATCCATTACCATGACAACATACATTTCCCTGGTCAACCATTACCATGCCACAGACATTTCCCTGGTCAACCATTACCATGCCACAGACAGTTCCCTGGTCAACCATGCCACAGATATTTCCCTGGTCAACCATTACCATGCCACAGACATTTCCCTTGTCAACCATTGCCATGCCACAGACATTTCCCTTGTCAACCATTACCATGCCACAGACATTTCCCTTGTCAACCATTACCATGCCACAGACAGTTCCCTGGTCAACCATTACCATGCCACAGACATTTCCCTTGTCAACCATTACCATGCCACAGACAGTTCCCTGGTCAATCATTCCACAGACATTTTCCTGGTCAACCATTACCATACCACAGACATTTCCCTGGTCAACCATTACCATGCCACAGACATTTCCCTGGTCAACCATGACAACAGACATTTCCCTGGTCAACCATTACCATGCTGCAGACATTTCCCTGGTCAACCATTACCATGCCACAGACATTTCCCTTGTCAACCATTACCATGCCACAGACAGTTCCCTGGTCAATCATTCCACAGACATTCCCTGGTCAACCATTACTATACCACAGACATTTCCCTGGTCATCCATTACCATGTCACATACATTTCCCTGGTCAACCATTACCATGCCACAGACATTTCCCTTGTCAACCATTACCATGACAACATACATTTCCCTGGTCAACCATAACCATGCTGCAGACATTTCCCTGGTCAACCATTCCACAGACATTTCCCTTGTCAACCATTACCATGCTGTAGACATTTCCCTGGTCAACCATTACCATGCCACAGACATTTCCCTGGTCAATCATTCCACAGACATTTCCCTGGTCAACCATTACCATACCACAGACATTTCCCTGGTCATCCATTACCATGCCACAGACATTTCCCTGGTCAAACATTACCATTCCACAGACATTTCCCTGGTCAAACATTACCATTCCACAGACATTTCCCTGGTCAAACATTACCATACCACAGACATTTCCCTGGTCATCCATTACCATTCCACAGACATTTCCCTGGTCATCCAGTACCATGCCACAGACATTTCCCTGGCCAACCATTACAATTCCACAGACATTTCCCTGGTCAAACATTACCATTCCACAGACATTTCCCTGGTCAAACATTACCATACCACAGACATTTCCCTGGTCATCCATTACCATGCCACAGACATTTCCCTGGCCAACCATTTCACAGACATTTCCCTGGTCAACCATTACCATGCCAACATACTTTTCCCTGGTCATCCATTACATGCCACAGACATTTCCCTGGTCAACCATTACCATGCCACAGACATTTCCCTGGTCATCCATTACCATGCCACAGACATTTCCCTGGTCAACCATTACCATACCACAGACATTTCCCTGGTCCATTTATTTCCTGATGAAGTCAGTCAAAACAAAGATGTCAGTGGAGTGGGTCTTTCTAAAACCAGACTGTAGTTCTGATAAGAGTATTCTTGCCAGTATATTCATCCATCTATTCATAAATGACTTCTTCCAGCACCTTAGACTGCATACTCAACATAGATACAGGTCTGTTTTCCTGCCCTTCTTGTGGATAGGGGTCAATCTAACATTGGCCATATACCACAACCCCAGAAGTACATTATTGCTATTAGAAACTGGTTACCAACTAAATTAGAACAGTAAAATTATATGTTTTTGTCAATCTGCATTCAGGGCTCAAACCACCCAGTTTATAATTTGTAATAGATCACCTGTCTGAAAAGTACGACAAACTATGAGTTGTAGTAGCCTATTCAATTGGCCCAGCGTTGTCCAGGTTTGGCCGGTGTAGGCCGTCAATGTAAATAAATAATTTGTTGCCTAGTTAAATAAAGGTTAAATAAAGATAATTAAATAAAAGCTCAGCTATTGAGGCCAAAACAACCACTCAGTCAAGCTATTTGTGACTGTGATTTCAGTATGTGCATGTCGTATGCATCAATACGTGTAACACTTACTGTTAAGAAAAACGTTTCTCCCACGTCCTATTACCACAGATAGAACAATGTGTTCATTATTAACGTCTCTGTTACTGTAGCTACTAGAGGTGTGTGGAGTAGTCAGACAAAACGAGGATCGTACCTGATATGGGCAATTTTCTTGATACGATTATGATCTAAGTCTTTTTTGTAATAATCTGTGATCGGAATAAACATATTTTTTTTCGGGTGCCAGCAAGAATCTCTCAGTCATGTGCGTGATCTAAATAAATCACCTGGCTAGTTTCCGTGTCTGTGCTGTCCCCAGTCCACCTGGCCTTGCTGCTGTTCCAGTTTCAACTGTTCTGCCTGCGGCTATGGAACCCTGACCTGTCCACCGGACGTGCTACCTGTCCCAGACCTGCTGTTTTCAACTCTCTAGAGACCGCAGGAGCGGTAGAGATACTCTTAATGATCGGCTATGAAAAGCCAACTGACATTTACACCTGATTATTATTATTTGACCATGCTGGTCATTTATGAACATTTGAACATCTTGGCCATGTTCTGTTATAATCTCCACCCTGCACAGCCAGAAGAGGACTGGCCACCCCTCATAGCCTGGTTCCTCTCTAGGTTTCTTCCTAGGTTTTGGCCTTTCTAGGGAGTTTTTCCTAGCCACCGTGCTTCTACACCTACATTGCTTGCTGTTTGGGGTTTTAGGCTGGGTTTCTGTACAGCACTTCGAGATATTAGCTGATGTACGAAGGGCTATATAAAATTAACTTGATTTGATTTGTAAAGAGAAGGGCGGGCTGTAGGTTGATCCTGCTGCTCTGATTGGATAGAGTGAAGCTATAGTTCTTCCTCCGCTGGCTTCATCATTTCATCCTCTCTCTTTTCCTGGCATGTTTCTGGTCTGATCATAGGATCATCATTTAGAGTCCTGCAGCCTGCTACTATGATAAATTACAAATACGAGTATGTCCATGTCAGCACACCCCTAGTAGCTACTAGTGTGTCTTGTTGTTGATGAAGTAGTAGGCGACTGTTTCTCCTCCATGTCTGAGGGTCGTTGCTTCCCTGTGGTCGATGGTGGAATCATATTTTACTGAGAGCAGAAAACAAGCGTGATGAAACTATTCCTACAACGTCTGGAACGCTACAAAACACCAGAAATAGTTGGTGTCATTTGGTTGGCTGTGTGTGCACGAACGTGATTTCAGCATTTTGGTACGTCGCCTACTTGTGTGTAATCAGACAGACATTTAGACAAAAAAAATCAATGTGTATAGAATTTCTACCTTGTTGCACGATGGGAAAACAGTCAGACAGTGATATAATATAGTAAAACAAAGTGCATCGCTTTTCCACCGCTTTGTCCTCAACTGTATTCATAAATGTCATTAAACCCTGGTCGATATGATGTGATATTATCAGAAGTAGAAGTGGTAACCGTGAGTCAAACACCGTTGTCCTGGAATCAGTGGCTCTCTACCAACGTATACAACTCTTACTTACCTGGCAAGGGAGACAACGTGATCAAGAAGGCGGTTCACCCAGGGCGAGGCTCAGCCATTGCACTCTGGCTGTGCTGACCCCTGCGAATTTCTCAAATGTGGAAATCTCGATTGCATAATTTATGGTAGTGGGGGACTGCGTTCGCGCTCTCCCCTGATCTGCATGTTAAAAATAATGTTAGAGTTATTTAAATTGTTATGTCAGGTGAGTTCTGATGATTTTCCTATTGAGAAGGAGATTTGTCAATATTTCCATTTTCGTATCAGATGAATGGCTATATAGAATGTAGGCTCTGTTTAAAAGGCAACCAAGGCCTCAGAGATACATTTTGTCTTCTGAAAACAACAATGTGTGTGATCTGTTATTGTACCACTGGTGATTATGCCTGTCATGTCCTGATTATGTCAAGGAAAAGGTCATCTGGATTGAGGTTATATTTGCTAGATAATTAAGTCATTTATTGGACAGTTTGTAATATAAGGCCACAATAAACCGGCTGCATCACATCCGGCCGTGATTGGGAGTCCCATAGGGCGGCGCACAATTGGACCAGCGTCGTCAGGTTTGTCCGGGGTATGCAGTCAATGTAAATAAGAATTTGATCTTAACTGACTTGCAATATTTATTGACAACAATAGATTACTGCTCATTGTAACATATTGATCAAAATTAAGAGGGAGGAAATTGATTGAATGACTTGGATAATCACATTAGCTTTGACAGACATTTCCCTGGTCAACCATTACCATGACAACATACATTTCCCTGGTCAACGATTACCATGCCGCAGACATTTCCCTGGTCAACCATGCCACAGACATTTCCCTGGTCAAACATTACCATACCACAGACATTTCCCTGGTCATCCATTACCATTCCACAGACATTTCCCTGGTCATCCATTACCATGCCACAGACATTTCCCTGGTCAACCATTACCATGCCACAGACAGTTCCCTGGTCAACCATGCCACAGATATTTCCCTGGTCAACCATTACCATGCCACAGACATTTCCCTTGTCAACCATTGCCATGCCACAGACATTTCCCTTGTCAACCATTACCATGCCACAGACATTTCCCTTGTCAACCATTACCATGCCACAGACAGTTCCCTGGTCAATCATTCCACAGACATTTTCCTGGTCAACCATTACCATACCACAGACATTTCCCTGGTCAACCATTACCATGCCACAGACATTTCCCTGGTCAACCATGACAACAGACATTTCCCTGGTCAACCATTACCATGCTGCAGACATTTCCCTGGTCAACCATTACCATGCCACAGACATTTCCCTTGTCAACCATTACCATGCCACAGACAGTTCCCTGGTCAATCATTCCACAGACATTCCCTGGTCAACCATTACTATACCACAGACATTTCCCTGGTCATCCATTACCATGTCACATACATTTCCCTGGTCAACCATTACCATGCCACAGACATTTCCCTTGTCAACCATTACCATGACAACATACATTTCCCTGGTCAACCATAACCATGCTGCAGACATTTCCCTGGTCAACCATTCCACAGACATTTCCCTTGTCAACCATTACCATGCTGTAGACATTTCCCTGGTCAACCATTACCATGCCACAGACATTTCCCTGGTCAATCATTCCACAGACATTTCCCTGGTCAACCATTACCATACCACAGACATTTCCCTGGTCATCCATTACCATGCCACAGACATTTCCCTGGTCAAACATTACCATTCCACAGACATTTCCCTGGTCAAACATTACCATTCCACAGACATTTCCCTGGTCAAACATTACCATACCACAGACATTTCCCTGGTCATCCATTACCATTCCACAGAAATTTCCCTGGTCATCCAGTACCATGCCACAGACATTTCCCTGGCCAACCATTACAATTCCACAGACATTTCCCTGGTCAAACATTACCATTCCACAGACATTTCCCTGGTCAAACATTACCATACCACAGACATTTCCCTGGTCATCCATTACCATGCCACAGACATTTCCCTGGCCAACCATTTCACAGACATTTCCCTGGTCAACCATTACCATGCCAACATACTTTTCCCTGGTCATCCATTACATGCCACAGACATTTCCCTGGTCAACCATTACCATGCCACAGACATTTCCCTGGTCATCCATTACCATGCCACAGACATTTCCCTGGTCAACCATTACCATACCACAGACATTTCCCTGGTCCATTTATTTCCTGATGAAGTCAGTCAAAACAAAGATGTCAGTGGAGTGGGTCTTTCTAAAACCAGACTGTAGTTCTGATAAGAGTATTCTTGCCAGTATATTCATCCATCTATTCATAAATGACTTCTTCCAGCACCTTAGACTGCATACTCAACATAGATACAGGTCTGTTTTCCTGCCCTTCTTGTGGATAGGGGTCAATCTAACATTGGCCATATACCACAACCCCAGAAGTACATTATTGCTATTAGAAACTGGTTACCAACTAAATTAGAACAGTAAAATTATATGTTTTTGTCAATCTGCATTCAGGGCTCAAACCACCCAGTTTATAATTTGTAATAGATCACCTGTCTGAAAAGTACGACAAACTATGAGTTGTAGTAGCCTATTCAATTGGCCCAGCGTTGTCCAGGTTTGGCCGGTGTAGGCCGTCAATGTAAATAAATAATTTGTTGCCTAGTTAAATAAAGGTTAAATAAAGATAATTAAATAAAAGCTCAGCTATTGAGGCCAAAACAACCACTCAGTCAAGCTATTTGTGACTGTGATTTCAGTATGTGCATGTCGTATGCATCAATACGTGTAACACTTACTGTTAAGAAAAACGTTTCTCCCACGTCCTATTACCACAGATAGAACAATGTGTTCATTATTAACGTCTCTGTTACTGTAGCTACTAGAGGTGTGTGGAGTAGTCAGACAAAACGAGGATCGTACCTGATATGGGCAATTTTCTTGATACGATTATGATCTAAGTCTTTTTTGTAATAATCTGTGATCGGAATAAACATATTTTTTTTCGGGTGCCAGCAAGAATCTCTCAGTCATGTGCGTGATCTAAATAAATCACCTGGCTAGTTTCCGTGTCTGTGCTGTCCCCAGTCCACCTGGCCTTGCTGCTGTTCCAGTTTCAACTGTTCTGCCTGCGGCTATGGAACCCTGACCTGTCCACCGGACGTGCTACCTGTCCCAGACCTGCTGTTTTCAACTCTCTAGAGACCGCAGGAGCGGTAGAGATACTCTTAATGATCGGCTATGAAAAGCCAACTGACATTTACACCTGATTATTATTATTTGACCATGCTGGTCATTTATGAACATTTGAACATCTTGGCCATGTTCTGTTATAATCTCCACCCTGCACAGCCAGAAGAGGACTGGCCACCCCTCATAGCCTGGTTCCTCTCTAGGTTTCTTCCTAGGTTTTGGCCTTTCTAGGGAGTTTTTCCTAGCCACCGTGCTTCTACACCTACATTGCTTGCTGTTTGGGGTTTTAGGCTGGGTTTCTGTACAGCACTTCGAGATATTAGCTGATGTACGAAGGGCTATATAAAATTAACTTGATTTGATTTGTAAAGAGAAGGGCGGGCTGTAGGTTGATCCTGCTGCTCTGATTGGATAGAGTGAAGCTATAGTTCTTCCTCCGCTGGCTTCATCATTTCATCCTCTCTCTTTTCCTGGCATGTTTCTGGTCTGATCATAGGATCATCATTTAGAGTCCTGCAGCCTGCTACTATGATAAATTACAAATACGAGTATGTCCATGTCAGCACACCCCTAGTAGCTACTAGTGTGTCTTGTTGTTGATGAAGTAGTAGGCGACTGTTTCTCCTCCATGTCTGAGGGTCGTTGCTTCCCTGTGGTCGATGGTGGAATCATATTTTACTGAGAGCAGAAAACAAGCGTGATGAAACTATTCCTACAACGTCTGGAACGCTACAAAACACCAGAAATAGTTGGTGTCATTCGGTTGGCTGTGTGTGCACGAACGTGATTTCAGCATTTTGGTACGTCGCCTACTTGTGTGTAATCAGACAGACATTTAGACAAAAAAAATCAATGTGTATAGAATTTCTACCGTGTTGCATGATGGGTTAATAGTCGGAGAGTGATATAATATAGTAAAACAAAGTGTATCGCTTTTCCACCGCTTTGTGCGCAACTGTATTCATAAATGTCATTAAACCCTGGTCGATATGATGTGATATTATTAGAAGTAGAAGTGGTAACCGTGAGTCAAACACCGTTGTCCTGGAATCAGTGGCTCTCTACCAACGTGTACAACTCATACTTACCTGGCAAGGGAGACACCGTGATCAAGAAGGCGGTTCACCCAGGGCGAGGCTCAGCCATTGCACTCCGGCTGTGCTGACCCCTGCGAATTTCTCAAATGTGGAAATCTCGATTGCATAATTTATGGTAGTGGGGGACTGCGTTCGCGCTCTCCCCTGATCTTCATGTTAAAAATAATGTCTGAGCTGTTTTAAATTGTTATGTCGGGTGAGTTCTGATGATTTTCCTATTGAGAAGGACATTTGTCAACATTTACATTTTCGTAACAGATGAATGGCTATATAGAATGTAGGCTCTGCTTAAAAGGCAACCAAGGCCTCAGAGATACATTTTGTCTTCTGAAAACAACAATGTGTGTGATCTGTTATTGTACCACTGGTGATTATGCCTGTCATGTCCTGATTATGTCAAGGAAAAGGTAATCTGGATTGAGGTTATATTTGCTAGATAATTAAGTCATTTATTGGACAGTTTGTAATATAAGGCCACAATAAACCGGCTGCATCACATCCGGCCGTGATTGGGAGTCCCATAGGGCGGCGCACAATTGGACCAGCGTCGTCAGGTTTGTCCGGGGTATGCAGTCAAATTTGATCTTAACTGACTTGCAATATTTATTGACAACAATAGATTACTGCTCATTGTAACATATTGATCAAAATTAAGAGGGAGGAAATTGATTGAATGACTTGGATAATCACATTAGCTTTGACAGACATTTCCCTGGTCATCCATTACCATGCCACAGACATTTCCCTGGCCAACCATTTCACAGACATTTCCCTGGTCAACCATTACCATGCCAACAGACATTTCCCTGGTCAACCATTACCATAACACAGACATTTCCCTTGTCAACCATTACCATGCCACAGACAGTTCCCTGGTCAACCATTACCATGCCACAGACATTTCCCTTGCCAATCATTCCACAGACATTTCCCTGATCAACCATTACCATGCCACAGACATTTCCCTGGTCAATCATTCCACAGACATTCCCTGGTCAACCATTACCATACCACAGACATTTCCCTGGTCATCCATTACCATGCAACAGACATTTCCCTGGTCAACCATTACCATGCCACATACATTTCCCTGGTCAACCATTACCATGACAACATACATTTCCCTGGTCAACCATAACCATGCTGCAGACATTTCCCTGGTCAACCATTCCACAGACATTTCCCTTGTCAACCATTACCATGCCGTAGACATTTCCCTGGTCAACCATTACCATTCCACAGACATTTCCCTGGTCAACCATTACCATTCCACAGACATTTCCCTGGTCAAACATTACCTTTCCACAGACATTTCCCTGGTCAAACATTACCATACCACAGACATTTCCCTGGTCAACCATAACCATTCCACAGACATTTCCCTGGTCAAACATTACCATTACACAGACATTTCCCTGGTCATCCATTACCATGCCACAGACATTTCCCTGGTCAACCATTACATGCCACAGACATTTCCCTGGTCAACCATTACCATGCCACAGACATTTCCCTGGTCAACCATTACCATGCCACAGACATTTCCCTGGCCAACCATTTCACAGACATTTCCCTGGTCAACCATTACCATGCCAACATACATTTCCCTGGTCAACCATTACCATGCCACAGACATTTCCCTGGTCATCCATTACCATGCCACAGACATTTCCCTGGTCAACCATTACCATACCACAGACATTTCCCTGGTCCATTTATTTCCTGATGAAGTCAGTCAAAACAGAGATATCAGTGGAGTGGGTCTTTCTAAAACCAGACTGTAGTTCTGATAAGAGTATTCTTGCCAGTATATTCATCCATCTGTTCATAAATGACTTCTTCCAGCACCTTAGACTGCATACTCAACATAGATACAGGTCTGTTTTCCTGCCCTTCTTGTGGATAGGGGTCAATCTAACATTGGCCATATACCACAACCCCAGAAGTACATTCTTGCTATTAGAAACTGGTTACCAACTAAATTAGAACAGTAAAATTATATATTTTTGTCAATCTGCATTCAGGGCTCAAACCACCCAGTTTATAATTTGTAATAGATCACCTGTCTGAAAAGTACGACAAACTATGAGTTGTAGTAGCCTATTCAATTGGCCCATCGTTGTCCAGGTTTGGCCGGTGTAGGCCGTCAATGTAAATAAATAATTTGTTGCCTAGTTAAATAAAGGTTAAATAAAGATAATTAAATAAAAGCTCAGCTATTGAGGCCAAAACAACCACTCAGTCAAGCTATTTGTGACTGTGATTTCAGTATGTGCATGTCGTATGCATCAATACGTGTAACACTTACTGTTAAGAAAAACGTTTCTCCCACGTCCTATTACCGCAGATAGAACAATGTGTTCATTATTAACGTCTCTGTTACTGTAGCTACTAGAGGTGTGTGGAGTAGTCAGACAAAACGAGGATCGTACCTGATATGGGCAATTTTCTTGATACGATTATGATCTAAGTCTTTTTCGTAATAATCTGTGATCGGAATAAACATATTTTTTTTCGGGTGCCAGCAAGAATCTCTCAGTCATGTGCGTGATCTAAATAAATCACCTGGCTAGTTTCCGTGTCTGTGCTGTCCCCAGTCCACCTGGCCTTGCTGCTGTTCCAGTTTCAACTGTTCTGCCTGCAGCTATGGAACCCTGACCTGTCCACCGGACGTGCTACCTGTCCCAGACCTGCTGTTTTCAACTCTCTAGAGACCGCAGGAGCGGTAGAGATACTCTTAATGATCGGCTATGAAAAGCCAACTGACATTTACTCCTGATTATTATTATTTGACCATGCTGGTCATTTATGAACATTTGAACATCTTGGCCATGTTCTGTTATAATCTCCACCCTGCACAGCCAGAAGAGGACTGGCCACCCCTCATAGCCTGGTTCCTCTCTAGGTTTCTTCCTAGGTTTTGGCCTTTCTAGGGAGTTTTTCCTAGCCACCGTGCTTCTACACCTGCATTGCTTGCTGTTTGGGGTTTTAGGCTGGGTTTCTGTACAGCACTTCGAGATATTAGCTGATGTACGAAGGGCTATATAAAATTAACATGATTTGATTTGTAAAGAGAAGGGCGGGCTGTAGGTTGATCCTGCTGCTCTGATTGGATAGAGTGAAGCTATAGTTCTTCCTCCGCTGGCTTCATCATTTCATCCTCTCACTTTTCCTGGCATGTTTCTGGTCTGATCATAGGATCATCATTTAGAGTCCTGCAGCCTGCTACTATGATAAATTACAAATACGAGTATATCCATGTCAGCACACCCCTAGTAGCTACTAGTGTGTCTTGTTGTTGATGAAGTAGTAGGCGACTGTTTCTCCTCCATGTCTGGGGTTCGTTGCCTCCCTGTGGTCGATGGTGGAATCATATTTTACTGAGAGCAGAAAACAAGCGTGATGAAACTATTCCTACAACGTCTGGAACGCTACAAAACACCAGAAATAGTTGGTGTGATTTGGTTGGCTGTGTGTGCACGAACGTGATTTCAGCATTTTGGAACGTCGCCTACTTGTGTGTAATCAGACAGACATTTAGACAAAAAAAATCAATGTGTATAGAATTTCTACCTTGTTGCATGATGGGAAAATAGTCAGACAGTGATATAATATAGTAAAACAAAGTGCATCGCTTTTCCACCGCTTTGTCCTCAACTGTATTCATAAATGTCATTAAACCCTGGTCGATATGATGTGATATTATTAGAAGTAGAAGTGGTAACCGTGAGTCAAACACCGTTGTCCTGGAATCAGTGGCTCTCTACCAACATGTACAACTCATACTTACCTGGCAAGGGAGACACCGTGATCAAGAAGGCGGTTCACCCAGGGCGAGGCTCAGCCATTGCACTCCGGCTGTGCTGACCCCTGCGAATTTCTCAAATGTGGAAATCTCGATTGCATAATTTATGGTAGTGGGGGACTGCGTTCGCGCTCTCCCCTGATCTTCATGTTAAAAATAATGTCTGAGCTGTTTTAAATTGTTATGTCGGGTGAGTTCTGATGATTTTCCTATTGAGAAGGACATTTGTCAACATTTACATTTTCGTAACAGATGAATGGCTATATAGAATGTAGGCTCTGCTTAAAAGGCAACCAAGGCCTCAGAGATACATTTTGTCTTCTGAAAACAACAATGTGTGTGATCTGTTATTGTACCACTGGTGATTATGCCTGTCATGTCCTGATTATGTCAAGGAAAAGGTAATCTGGATTGAGGTTATATTTGCTAGATAATTAAGTCATTTATTGGACAGTTTGTAATATAAGGCCACAATAAACCGGCTGCATCACATCCGGCCGTGATTGGGAGTCCCATAGGGCGGCGCACAATTGGACCAGCGTCGTCAGGTTTGTCCGGGGTATGCAGTCAATGTAAATAAGAATTTGATCTTAACTGACTTGCAATATTTATTGACAACAATAGATTACTGCTCATTGTAACACATTGATCAAAATTAAGAGGGAGGAAATTGATTGAATGACTTGGATAATCACATTAGCTTTGACAGACATTTCCCTGGTCAACCATTACCATGACAACATACATTTCCCTGGTTAACCATTACCATGCCACAGACATTTCCCTGGTCAACCATTACCATGCCACAGACATTTCCCTGGTCAACCATGACAACAAACATTTCCCTGGTCAACCATTCCCTTGCTGCAGACATTTCCCTGGTCAACCAATACCATGCCACAGACATTTCCCTTGTCAACCATTACCATGCCGCAGAAATTTCCCTGGTCAACCATGCCACAGACATTTCCCTGGTCAACCATTACCATGCCACAGACATTTCCCTTGTCAACCATTACCATGCCACAGACAGTTCCCTGGCCAATCATTCCACAGACATTTCCCTGGTCAACCATTACCATGCCACAGACATTTCCCTGGTCAATCATTCCACAGACATTCCCTGGTCAACCATTACCATACCACAGACATTTCCCTTGTCAACCATTACCATGACAACATACATTTCCCTGGTCAACCATAACCATGCTGCCCACATTTCCCTGGTCAACCATTCCACAGACATTTCCCTTGTCAACCATTACCATGCTGTAGACATTTCCCTGGTCAACCATTACCATGCCACAGACATTTCCCTGGTCAATCATTCCACAGACATTTCCCTGGTCAACCATTACCATACCACAGACATTTCCCTGGTCATCCATTACCATGCCACAGACATTTCCCTGGTCAAACATTACCATTCCACAGACATTTCCCTGGTCATACATTACCATTCCACAGACATTTCCCTGGTCAAACATTACCATACCACAGACATTTCCCTGGTCATCCATTACATGCCACAGACATTTCCCTGGTCAACCATTACCATGCCACAGACATTTCCCTGGTCATCCATTACCATGCCACAGACATTTCCCTGGTCAACCATTACCATACCACAGACATTTCCCTGGTCCATTTATTTCCTGATGAAGTCAGTCAAAACAGAGATGTCAGTGGAGTGGGTCTTTCTAAAACCAGACTGTAGTTCTGATAAGACTATTCTTGCCAGTATATTCATCCATCTATTCATAAATGACTTCTTCCAGCACCTTAGACTGCATACTCAACATAGATACAGGTCTGTTTTCCTGCCCTTCTTGTGGATAGGGGTCAATCTAACATTGGCCATATACCACAACCCCAGAGGTACATTATTGCTATTAGAAACTGGTTACCAACTAAATTAGAACAGTAAAATTATATGTTTTTGTCAATCTGCATTCAGGGCTCAAACCACCCAGTTTATAATTTGTAATAGATCACCTGTCTGAAAAGTACGACAAACTATGAGTTGTAGTAGCCTATTCAATTGGCCTAGCGTTGTCCAGGTTTGGCCGGTGTAGGCCGTCAATGTAAATAAATAATTTGTTGCCTAGTTAAATAAAGGTTAAATAAAGATAATTAAATAAAAGCTCAGCTATTGAGGCCAAAACAACCACTCAGTCAAGCTATTTGTGACTGTGATTTCAGTATGTGCATGTCGTATGCATCAAAACGTGTAACACTTACTGTTAAGAAAAACGTTTCTCCCACGTCCTATTACCACAGATAGAACAATGTGTTCATTATTAACGTCTCTGTTACTGTAGCTACTAGAGGTGTGTGGAGTAGTCAGACAAAACGAGGATCGTACCTGATATGGGCAATTTTCTTGATACGATTATGATCTAAGTCTTTTTTGTAATAATCTGTGATCGGAATAAACATATTTTTTTTCGGGTGCCAGCAAGAATCTCTCAGTCATGTGCGTGATCTAAATAAATCACCTGGCTAGTTTCCGTGTCTGTGCTGTCCCCAGTCCACCTGGCCTTGCTGCTGTTCCAGTTTCAACTTTTCTGCCTGCGGCTATGGAACCCTGACCTGTCCACCGGACGTGCTACCTGTCCCAGACCTGCTGTTTTCAACTCTCTAGAGACCGCAGGAGCGGTAGAGATACTCTTAATGATCGGCTATGAAAAGCCAACTGACATTTACTCCTGATTATTATTATTTGACCATGCTGGTCATTTATGAACATTTGAACATCTTGGCCATGTTCTGTTATAAAATCTCCACCCTGCACAGCCAGAAGAGGACTGGCCACCCCTCATAGCCTGGTTCCTCTCTAGGTTTCTTCCTAGGTTTTGGCCTTTCTAGGGAGTTTTTCCTAGCCACCGTGCTTCTACACCTGCATTGCTTGCTGTTTGGGGTTTTAGGCTGGGTTTCTGTACAGCACTTCGAGATATTAGCTGATGTACGAAGGGCTATATAAAATTAACTTGATTTGATTTGTAAAGAGAAGGGCGGGCTGTAGGTTGATCCTGCTGCTCTGATTGGATAGAGTGAAGCTATAGTTCTTCCTCCGCTGGCTTCATCATTTCATCCTCTCTCTTTTCCTGGCATGTTTCTGGTCTGATCATAGGATCATCATTTAGAGTCCTGCAGCCTGCTACTATGATAAATTACAAATACGAGTATGTCCATGTCAGCACACCCCTAGTAGCTACTAGTGTGTCTTGTTGTTGATGAAGTAGTAGGCGACTGTTTCTCCTCCATGTCTGAGGGTCGTTGCTTCCCTGTGGTCGATGGTGGAATCATATTTTACTGAGAGCAGAAAACAAGCGTGATGAAACTATTCCTACAACGTCTGGAACGCTACAAAACACCAGAAATAGTTGGTGTCATTCGGTTGGCTGTGTGTGCACGAACGTGATTTCAGCATTTTGGTACGTCGCCTACTTGTGTGTAATCAGACCGACATTTAGACAAAAAAAATCAATGTGTATAGAATTTCTACCGTGTTGCATGATGGGTTAATAGTCGGAGAGTGATATAATATAGTAAAACAAAGTGTATCGCTTTTCCACCGCTTTGTGCGCAACTGTATTCATAAATGTCATTAAACCCTGGTCGATATGATGTGATATTATCAGAAGTAGAAGTGGTAACCGTGAGTCAAACACCTTTGTCCTGGAATCAGACCCTCTCTATCAACGTGTCCAACTCATACTTACCTGGCAAGGGAGACACCGTGATGAAGAAGGCGGTTCACCCAGGGCGAGGCTCAGCCATTGCACTCCGGCTGTGCTGACCCCTGCGAATTTCTCAAATGTGGAAATCTCGATTGCATAATTTATGGTAGTGGGGGACTGCGTTCGCGCTCTCCCCTGATCTTCATGTTAAAAATAATGCTTGAGATGTTTTAAATTGTTATGTCGGGTGAGTTCTGATGATTTTTCGATTGAGAAGGACATTTGTCAACATTTACATTTTCGTAACAGATGAATGGCTATATAGAATGTAGGCTCTGTTTAAAAGGCAACCAAGGCCTCAGAGATACATTTTGTCTTCTGAAAACAACAATGTGTGTGATCTGTTATTGTACCACTGCTGATTATGCCTGTCATGTCCTGATTATGTCAAGGAAAAGGTCATCTGGATTGAGGTTATATTTGCTAGATAATTAAGTCATTTATTGGACAGTTTGTAATATAAGGCCACAATAAACCGGCTGCATCACATCCGGCCGTGATTGGGAGTCCCATAGGGCGGCGCACAATTGGACCAGCGTCGTCAGGTTTGTCCGGGGTATGCAGTCAAATTTGATCTTAACTGACTTGCAATATTTATTGACAACAATAGATTACTGCTCATTGTAACATATTGATCAAAATTAAGAGGGAGGAAATTGATTGAATGACTTGGATAATCACATTAGCTTTGACAGACATTTCCCTGGTCAACCATTACCATGACAACATACATTTCCCTGGTCAACCATTACCATGCCGCAGACAATTCCCTGGTCAACCATGCCACAGACATTTCCCTGGTCAAACATTACCATACCACAGACATTTCCCTGGTCATCCATTACCATTCCACAGACATTTCCCTGGTCATCCATTACCATGCCACAGACATTCCCCTGGTCAACCATTACCATTCCACCTACATTTCCCTGGTCAAACATTACCATTCCACCTACATTTCCCTGGTCAAACATTACCATTCCACAGACATTTCCCTGGTCAAACATTACCATAACACAGACATTTCCCTTGTCAACCATTACCATGCCACAGACAGTTCCCTGGTCAACCATTACCATGCCACAGACATTTCCCTTGTCAACCATTACCATGCCACAGACATTTCCCTGGCCAATCATTCCACAGACATTTCCCTGATCAACCATTACCATGCCACAGACATTTCCCTGGTCAATCATTCCACAGACATTCCCTGGTCAACCATTACCATACCACAGACATTTCCCTGGTCATCCATTACCATGCAACAGACATTTCCCTGGTCAACCATTACCATGCCACATACATTTCCCTGGTCAACCATTACCATAACAACATACATTTCCCTGGTCAACCATAACCATGCTGCAGACATTTCCCTGGTCAACCATTCCACAGACATTTCCCTTGTCAACCATTACCATGCCGTAGACATTTCCCTGGTCAACCATTACCATTCCACAGACATTTCCCTGGTCAACCATTACCATTCCACAAACATTTCCCTGGTCAAACATTACCATTCCACAGACATTTCCCTGGTCAAACATTACCATACCACAGACATTTCCCTGGTCATCCATTACCATTCCACAGACATTTCCCTGGTCATCCATTACCATGCCAAAGACATTTCCCTGGTCAACCATTACCATTCCACAGACATTTCCCTGGTCAAACATTACCATTCCAAAGACATTTCCCTGGTCAAACATTACCATTCCACAGACATTTCCCTGGTCATCCATTACCATGCCACAGACATTTCCCTGGCCAACCATTTCACAGACATTTCCCTGGTCAACCATTACCATGCCAACAGACATTTCCCTGGTCAACCATTACCATAACACAGACATTTCCCTTGTCAACCATTACCATGCCACAGACAGTTCCCTGGTCAACCATTACCATGCCACAGACATTTCCCTTGTCAACCATTACCATGCCACAGACATTTCCCTGGCCAATCATTCCACAGACATTTCCCTGATCAACCATTACCATGCCACAGACATTTCCCTGGTCAATCATTCCACAGACATTCCCTGGTCAACCATTACCATACCACAGACATTTCCCTGGTCATCCATTACCATGCAACAGACATTTCCCTGGTCAACCATTACCATGCCACATACATTTCCCTGGTCAACCACTACCATGACAACATACATTTCCCTGGTCAACCATAACCATGCTGCAGACATTTCCCTGGTCAACCATTCCACAGACATTTCCCTTGTCAACCATTACCATGTCGTAGACATTTCCCTGGTCAACCATTACCATTCCACAGACATTTCCCTGGTCAAACATTACCATTCCACAGACATTTCCCTGGTCAAACATTACCATACCACAGACATTTCCCTGGTCATCCATTACCATTCCACAGACATTTCCCTGGTCATCCATTACCATGCCACAGACATTTCCCTGGTCAACCATTACCATTCCACAGACATTTCCCTGGTCAAACATTACCATTCCACAGACATTTCCCTGGTCATCCATTACCATGCCACAGACATTTCCCTGGTCAACCATTACATGCCACATACATTTCCCTGGTCAACCATTACCATGCCACAGACATTTCCCTGGTCAACCATTACCATGCCACAGACATTTCCCTGGCCAACCATTTCACAGACATTTCCCTGGTCAACCATTACCATGCCAACATACATTTCCCTGGTCATCCATTACCATGCCACAGACATTTCCCTGGTCAACCATTACATGCCACAGACATTTCCCTGGTCAACCATTACCATACCACAGACATTTCCCTGGTCAACCATTACCATGCCACAGACATTTCCCTGGCCAACCATTTCACAGACATTTCCCTGGTCAACCATTACCATGCCAACAGACATTTCCCTGGTCATCCATTACATGCCACAGACATTTCCCTGGTCAACCATTACCATGCCACAGACATTTCCCTGGTCATCCATTACCATGACAACATACATTTCCCTGGTTAACCATTACCATGCCACAGACATTTCCCTGGTCAACCATTACCATGCCACAGACATTTCCCTGGTCAACCATGACAACAAACATTTCCCTGGTCAACCATTCCCTTGCTGCAGACATTTCCCTGGTCAACCAATACCATGCCACAGACATTTCCCTTGTCAACCATTACCATGCCGCAGAAATTTCCCTGGTCAACCATGCCACAGACATTTCCCTGGTCAACCATTACCATGCCACAGACATTTCCCTTGTCAACCATTACCATGCCACAGACAGTTCCCTGGCCAATCATTCCACAGACATTTCCCTGGTCAACCATTACCATGCCACAGACATTTCCCTGGTCAACCATTACCATACCACAGACATTTCCCTTGTCAACCATTACCATGACAACATACATTTCCCTGGTCAACCATAACCATGCTGCCCACATTTCCCTGGTCAACCATTCCACAGACATTTCCCTTGTCAACCATTACCATGCTGTAGACATTTCCCTGGTCAACCATTACCATGCCACAGACATTTCCCTGGTCAATCATTCCACAGACATTTCCCTGGTCAACCATTACCATACCACAGACATTTCCCTGGTCATCCATTACCATGCCACAGACATTTCCCTGGTCAAACATTACCATTCCACAGACATTTCCCTGGTCATACATTACCATTCCACAGACATTTCCCTCGTCAAACATTACCATGCCACAGACATTTCCCTGGCCAACCATTACAATTCCACAGACATTTCCCTGGTCAAACATTACCATTCCACAGACATTTCCCTGGTCAAACATTACCATACCACAGACATTTCCCTGGTCATCCATTACATGCCACAGACATTTCCCTGGTCAACCATTACCATGCCACAGACATTTCCCTGGTCATCCATTACCATGCCACAGACATTTCCCTGGTCAACCATTACCATACCACAGACATTTCCCTGGTCCATTTATTTCCTGATGAAGTCAGTCAAAACAGAGATGTCAGTGGAGTGGGTCTTTCTAAAACCAGACTGTAGTTCTGATAAGACTATTCTTGCCAGTATATTCATCCATCTATTCATAAATGACTTCTTCCAGCACCTTAGACTGCATACTCAACATAGATACAGGTCTGTTTTCCTGCCCTTCTTGTGGATAGGGGTCAATCTAACATTGGCCATATACCACAACCCCAGAGGTACATTATTGCTATTAGAAACTGGTTACCAACTAAATTAGAACAGTAAAATTATATGTTTTTGTCAATCTGCATTCAGGGCTCAAACCACCCAGTTTATAATTTGTAATAGATCACCTGTCTGAAAAGTACGACAAACTATGAGTTGTAGTAGCCTATTCAATTGGCCCAGCGTTGTCCAGGTTTGGCCGGTGTAGGCCGTCAATGTAAATAAATAATTTGTTGCCTAGTTAAATAAAGGTTAAATAAAGATAATTAAATAAAAGCTCAGCTATTGAGGCCAAAACAACCACTCAGTCAAGCTATTTGTGACTGTGATTTCAGTATGTGCATGTCGTATGCATCAATACGTGTAACACTTACTGTTAAGAAAAACGTTTCTCCCACGTCCTATTACCACAGATAGAACAATGTGTTCATTATTAACGTCTCTGTTACTGTAGCTACTAGAGGTGTGTGGAGTAGTCAGACAAAACGAGGATCGTACCTGATATGGGCAATTTTCTTGATACGATTATGATCTAAGTCTTTTTTGTAATAATCTGTGATCGGAATAAACATATTTTTTTTCGGGTGCCAGCAAGAATCTCTCAGTCATGTGCGTGATCTAAATAAATCACCTGGCTAGTTTCCGTGTCTGTGCTGTCCTCAGTCCACCTGGCCTTGCTGCTGTTCCAGTTTCAACTGTTCTGCCTGCGGCTATGGAACCCTGACCTGTCCACCGGACGTGCTACCTGTCCCAGACCTGCTGTTTTCAACTCTCTAGAGACCGCAGGAGCGGTAGAGATACTCTTAATGATCGGCTATGAAAAGCCAACTGACATTTACACCTGATTATTATTATTTGACCATGCTGGTCATTTATGAACATTTGAACATCTTGGCCATGTTCTGTTATAATCTCCACCCTGCACAGCCAGAAGAGGACTGGCCACCCCTCATAGCCTGGTTCCTCTCTAGGTTTCTTCCTAGGTTTTGGCCTTTCTAGGGAGTTTTTCCTAGCCACCGTGCTTCTACACCTGCATTGCTTGCTGTTTGGGGTTTTAGGCTGGGTTTCTGTACAGCACTTCGAGATATTAGCTGATGTACGAAGGGCTATATAAAATAAACTTGATTTGATTTGTAAAGAGAAGGGCGGGCTGTAGGTTGATCCTGCTGCTCTGATTGGATAGAGTGAAGCTATAGTTCTTCCTCCGCTGGCTTCATCATTTCATCCTCTCTCTTTTCCTGGCATGTTTCTGGTCTGATCATAGGATCATCATTTAGAGTCCTGCAGCCTGCTACTAGGATAAATTACAAATTCGAGTATGTCCATGTCAGCACACCCCTTAGTAGCTACTAGTGTGTCTTGTTGTTGATGAAGTAGTAGGCGACTGTTTCTCCTCCATGTCTGAGGGTCGTTGCTTCCCTGTGGTCGATGGTGGAATCATATTTTACTGAGAGCAGAAAACAAGCGTGATGAAACTATTCCTACAACGTCTGGAACGCTACAAAACACCAGAAATAGTTGGTGTCATTCGGTTGGCTGTGTGTGCACGAACGTGATTTCAGCATTTTGGTACGTCGCCTACTTGTGTGTAATCAGACAGACATTTAGACAAAAAAAATCAATGTGTATAGAATTTCTACCGTGTTGCATGATGGGTTAATAGTCGGAGAGTGATATAATATAGTAAAACAAAGTGTATCGCTTTTCCACCGCTTTGTGCGCAACTGTATTCATAAATGTCATTAAACCCTGGTCGATATGATGTGATATTATCAGAAGTAGAAGTGGTAACCGTGAGTCAAACACCTTTGTCCTGGAATCAGACCCTCTCTACCAACGTGTCCAACTCATACTTACCTGGCAAGGGAGACACCGTGATCAAGAAGGCGGTTCACCCAGGGCGAGGCTCAGCCATTGCACTCCGGCTGTGCTGACCCCTGCGAATTTCTCAAATGTGGAAATCTCGATTGCATAATTTATGGTAGTGGGGGACTGCGTTCGCGCTCTCCCCTGATCTTCATGTTAAAAATAATGCTTGAGATGTTTTAAATTGTTATGTCGGGTGAGTTCTGATGATTTTTCGATTGAGAAGGACATTTGTCAACATTTACATTTTCGTAACAGATGAATGGCTATATAGAATGTAGGCTCTGTTTAAAAGGCAACCAAGGCCTCAGAGATACATTTTGTCTTCTGAAAACAACAATGTGTGTGATCTGTTATTGTACCACTGCTGATTATGCCTGTCATGTCCTGATTATGTCAAGGAAAAGGTCATCTGGATTGAGGTTATATTTGCTAGATAATTAAGTCATTTATTGGACAGTTTGTAATATAAGGCCACAATAAACCGGCTGCATCACATCCGGCCGTGATTGGGAGTCCCATAGGGCGGCGCACAATTGGACCAGCGTCGTCAGGTTTGTCCGGGGTATGCAGTCAAATTTGATCTTAACTGACTTGCAATATTTATTGACAACAATAGATTACTGCTCATTGTAACATATTGATCAAAATTAAGAGGGAGGAAATTGATTGAATGACTTGGATAATCACATTAGCTTTGACAGACATTTCCCTGGTCAACCATTACCATGACAACATACATTTCTCTGGTCAACCATTACCATGCCGCAGACATTTCCCTGGTCAACCATGCCACAGACATTTCCCTGGTCAAACATTACCATACCACAGACATTTCCCTGGTCATCCATTACCATTCCACAGACATTTCCCTGGTCATCCATTACCATGCCACAGACATTCCCCTGGTCAACCATTACCATTCCACCTACATTTCCCTGGTCAAACATTACCATTCCACAGACATTTCCCTGGTCAAACATTACCATACCACAGACATTTCCCTGGTCATCCATTACCATGCCACAGACATTTCCCTGGCCAACCATTTCACAGACATTTCCCTGGTCAACCATTACCATGCCAACAGACATTTCCCTGGTCAACCATTACCATAACACAGACATTTCCCTTGTCAACCATTACCATGCCACAGACAGTTCCCTGGTCAACCATTACCATGCCACAGACATTTCCCTTGTCAACCATTACCATGCCACAGACATTTCCCTGGCCAATCATTCCACAGACATTTCCCTGATCAACCATTACCATGCCACAGACATTTCCCTGGTCAATCATTCCACAGACATTCCCTGGTCAACCATTACCATACCACAGACATTTCCCTGGTCATCCATTACCATGCAACAGACATTTCCCTGGTCAACCATTACCATGCCACATACATTTCCCTGGTCAACCACTACCATGACAACATACATTTCCCTGGTCAACCATAACCATGCTGCAGACATTTCCCTGGTCAACCATTCCACAGACATTTCCCTTGTCAACCATTACCATGTCGTAGACATTTCCCTGGTCAACCATTACCATTCCACAGACATTTCCCTGGTCAACCATTACCATTCCACAGACATTTCCCTGGTCAAACATTACCATTCCACAGACATTTCCCTGGTCAAACATTACCATACCACAGACATTTCCCTGGTCATCCATTACCATTCCACAGACATTTCCCTGGTCATCCATTACCATGCCACAGACATTTCCCTGGTCAACCATTACCATTCCACAGACATTTCCCTGGTCAAACATTACCATTCCACAGACATTTCCCTGGTCATCCATTACCATGCCACAGACATTTCCCTGGTCAACCATTACATGCCACATACATTTCCCTGGTCAACCATTACCATGCCACAGACATTTCCCTGGTCAACCATTACCATGCCACAGACATTTCCCTGGCCAACCATTTCACAGACATTTCCCTGGTCAACCATTACCATGCCAACATACATTTCCCTGGTCATCCATTACCATGCCACAGACATTTCCCTGGTCAACCATTACATGCCACAGACATTTCCCTGGTCAACCATTACCATACCACAGACATTTCCCTGGTCAACCATTACCATGCCACAGACATTTCCTTGGCCAACCATTTCACAGACATTTCCCTGGTCAACCATTACCATGCCAACAGACATTTCCCTGGTCATCCATTACATGCCACAGACATTTCCCTGGTCAACCATTACCATGCCACAGACATTTCCCTGGTCATCCATTACCATGACAACATACATTTCCCTGGTTAACCATTACCATGCCACAGACATTTCCCTGGTCAACCATTACCATGCCACAGACATTTCCCTGGTCAACCATGACAACAAACATTTCCCTGGTCAACCATTCCCTTGCTGCAGACATTTCCCTGGTCAACCAATACCATGCCACAGACATTTCCCTTGTCAACCATTACCATGCCGCAGAAATTTCCCTGGTCAACCATGCCACAGACATTTCCCTGGTCAACCATTACCATGCCACAGACATTTCCCTTGTCAACCATTACCATGCCACAGACAGTTCCCTGGCCAATCATTCCACAGACATTTCCCTGGTCAACCATTACCATGCCACAGACATTTCCCTGGTCAATCATTCCACAGACATTCCCTGGTCAACCATTACCATACCACAGACATTTCCCTTGTCAACCATTACCATGACAACATACATTTCCCTGGTCAACCATAACCATGCTGCCCACATTTCCCTGGTCAACCATTCCACAGACATTTCCCTTGTCAACCATTACCATGCTGTAGACATTTCCCTGGTCAACCATTACCATGCCACAGACATTTCCCTGGTCAATCATTCCACAGACATTTCCCTGGTCAACCATTACCATACCACAGACATTTCCCTGGTCATCCATTACCATGCCACAGACATTTCCCTGGTCAAACATTACCATTCCACAGACATTTCCCTGGTCATACATTACCATTCCACAGACATTTCCCTCGTCAAACATTACCATGCCACAGACATTTCCCTGGCCAACCATTACAATTCCACAGACATTTCCCTGGTCAAACATTACCATTCCACAGACATTTCCCTGGTCAAACATTACCATACCACAGACATTTCCCTGGTCATCCATTACATGCCACAGACATTTCCCTGGTCAACCATTACCATGCCACAGACATTTCCCTGGTCATCCATTACCATGCCACAGACATTTCCCTGGTCAACCATTACCATACCACAGACATTTCCCTGGTCCATTTATTTCCTGATGAAGTCAGTCAAAACAGAGATGTCAGTGGAGTGGGTCTTTCTAAAACCAGACTGTAGTTCTGATAAGACTATTCTTGCCAGTATATTCATCCATCTATTCATAAATGACTTCTTCCAGCACCTTAGACTGCATACTCAACATAGATACAGGTCTGTTTTCCTGCCCTTCTTGTGGATAGGGGTCAATCTAACATTGGCCATATACCACAACCCCAGAGGTACATTATTGCTATTAGAAACTGGTTACCAACTAAATTAGAACAGTAAAATTATATATTTTTGTCAATCTGCATTCAGGGCTCAAACCACCCAGTTTATAATTTGTAATAGATCACCTGTCTGAAAAGTACGACAAACTATGAGTTGTAGTAGCCTATTCAATTGGCCCAGCGTTGTCCAGGTTTGGCCGGTGTAGGCCGTCAATGTAAATAAATAATTTGTTGCCTAGTTAAATAAAGGTTAAATAAAGATAATTAAATACAAGCTCAGCTATTGAGGCCAAAACAACCACTCAGTCAAGCTATTTGTGACTGTGATTTCAGTATGTGCATGTCGTATGCATCAATACGTGTAACACTTACTGTTAAGAAAAACGTTTCTCCCACGTCCTATTACCACAGATAGAACAATGTGTTCATTATTAACGTCTCTGTTACTGTAGCTACTAGAGGTGTGTGGAGTAGTCAGACAAAACGAGGATCGTACCTGATATGGGCAATTTTCTTGATACGATTATGATCTAAGTCTTTTTTGTAATAATCTGTGATCGGAATAAACATATTTTTTTTCGGGTGCCAGCAAGAATCTCTCAGTCATGTGCGTGATCTAAATAAATCACCTGGCTAGTTTCCGTGTCTGTGCTGTCCCCAGTCCACCTGGCCTTGCTGCTGTTCCAGTTTCAACTGTTCTGCCTGCGGCTATGGAACCCTGACCTGTCCACCGGACGTGCTACCTGTCCCAGACCTGCTGTTTTCAACTCTCTAGAGACCGCAGGAGCGGTAGAGATACTCTTAATGATCGGCTATGAAAAGCCAACTGACATTTACTCCTGATTATTATTATTTGACCATGCTGGTCATTTATGAACATTTGAACATCTTGGCCATGTTCTGTTATAATCTCCACCCTGCACAGCCAGAAGAGGACTGGCCACCCCTCATAGCCTGGTTCCTCTCTAGGTTTCTTCCTAGGTTTTGGCCTTTCTAGGGAGTTTTTCCTAGCCACCGTGCTTCTACACCTACATTGCTTGCTGTTTGGGGTTTTAGGCTGGGTTTCTGTACAGCACTTCGAGATATTAGCTGATGTACGAAGGGCTATATAAAATTAACTTGATTTGATTTGTAAAGAGAAGGGCGGGCTGTAGGTTGATCCTGCTGCTCTGATTGGATAGAGTGAAGCTATAGTTCTTCCTCCGCTGGCTTCATCATTTCATCCTCTCTCTTTTCCTGGCATGTTTCTGGTCTGATCATAGGATCATCATTTAGAGTCCTGCAGCCTGCTACTATGATAAATTACAAATACGAGTATGTCCATGTCAGCACACCCCTAGTAGCTACTAGTGTGTCTTGTTGTTGATGAAGTAGTAGGCGACTGTTTCTCCTCCATGTCTGAGGGTCGTTGCTTCCCTGTGGTCGATGGTGGAATCATATTTTACTGAGAGCAGAAAACAAGCGTGATGAAACTATTCCTACAACGTCTGGAACGCTACAAAACACCAGAAATAGTTGGTGTCATTTGGTTGGCTGTGTGTGCACGAACGTGATTTCAGCATTTTGGTACGTCGCCTACTTGTGTGTAATCAGACAGACATTTAGACAAAAAAAATCAATGTGTATAGAATTTCTACCTTGTTGCATGATGGGAAAACAGTCAGACAGTGATATAATATAGTAAAACAAAGTGCATCTCTTTTCCACCGCTTTGTCCTCAACTGTATTCATAAATGTCATTAAACCCTGGTCGATATGATGTGATATTATCAGAAGTAGAAGTGGTAACCGCGAGTCAAACACCGTTGTCCTGGAATCAGTGGCTCTCTACCAACGTGTACAACTCTTACTTACCTGGCAAGGGAGACACCGTGATCAAGAAGGCGGTTCACCCAGGGCGAGGCTCAGCCATTGCACTCCGGCTGTGCTGACCCCTGCGAATTTCTCAAATGTGGAAATCTCGATTGCATAATTTATGGTAGTGGGGGACTGCGTTCGCGCTCTCCCCTGATCTTCATGTTAAAAATAATGTTTGAGCTGTTTTAAATTGTTATGTCAGGTGAGTTCTGATGATTTTCCTATTGAGAAGGAGATTTGTCAACATTTCCATTTTCGTATCTGATGAATGGCTATATAGAATGTAGGCTCTGTTTAAAAGGCAACCAAGGCCTCAGAGATACATTTTGTCTTCTGAAAACAACAATGTGTGTGATCTGTTATTGTACCACTGCTGATTATGCCTGTCATGTCCTGATTATGTCAAGGAAAAGGTCATCTGGATTGAGGTTATATTTGCTAGATAATTAAGTCATTTATTGGACAGTTTGTAATATAAGGCCACAATAAACCGGCTGCATCACATCCGGCCGTGATTGGGAGTCCCATAGGGCGGCGCACAATTGGACCAGCGTCGTCAGGTTTGTCCGGGGTATGCAGTCAATGTAAATAAGAATTTGATCTTAGCTGACTTGCAATATTAATTGACAACAATAGATTACTGCTCATTGTAACATATTGATCAAAATTAAGAGGGAGGAAATTGATTGAATGACTTGGATAATCACATTAGCTTTGACAGACATTTCCCTGGTCAACCATTACCATGACAACATACATTTCCCTGGTCAACCATTACCATGCCACAGACATTTCCCTGGTCAACCATTACCATGCCACAGACAGTTCCCTGGTCAACCATGCCACAGATATTTCCCTGGTCAACCATTACCATGCCACAGACATTTCCCTTGTCAACCATTACCATACCACAGACAGTTCCCTGGTCAATCATTCCACAGACATTTTCCTGGTCAACCATTACCATACCACAGACATTTCCCTGGTCAACCATTACCATGCCACAGACATTTCCCTGGTCAACCATGACAACAGACATTTCCCTGGTCAACCATTACCATGCTGCAGACATTTCCCTGGTCAACCATTACCATGCCACAGACATTTCCCTTGTCAACCATTACCATGCCACAGACAGTTCCCTGGTCAATCATTCCACAGACATTCCCTGGTCAACCATTACTATACCACAGACATTTCCCTGGTCATCCATTACCATGTCACATACATTTCCTTGGTCAACCATTACCATGCCACAGACATTTCCCTTGTCAACCATTACCATGACAACATACATTTCCCTGGTCAACCATAACCATGCTGCAGACATTTCCCTGGTCAACCATTCCACAGACATTTCCCTTGTCAACCATTACCATGCTGTAGACATTTCCCTGGTCAACCATTACCATGCCACAGACATTTCCCTGGTCAATCATTCCACAGACATTTCCCTGGTCAACCATTACCATACCACAGACATTTCCCTGGTCATCCATTACCATGCCACAGACATTTCCCTGGTCAAACATTACCATTCCACAGACATTTCCCTGGTCAAACATTACCATTCCACAGACATTTCCCTGGTCAAACATTACCATACCACAGACATTTCCCTGGTCATCCATTACCATTCCACAGACATTTCCCTGGTCATCCAGTACCATGCCACAGACATTTCCCTGGCCAACCATTACAATTCCACAGACATTTCCCTGGTCAAACATTACCATTCCACAGACATTTCCCTGGTCAAACATTACCATACCACAGACATTTCCCTGGTCATCCATTACCATGCCACAGACATTTCCCTGGCCAACCATTTCACAGACATTTCCCTGGTCAACCATTACCATGCCAACATACTTTTCCCTGGTCATCCATTACATGCCACAGACATTTCCCTGGTCAACCATTACCATGCCACAGACATTTCCCTGGTCATCCATTACCATGCCACAGACATTTCCCTGGTCAACCATTACCATACCACAGACATTTCCCTGGTCCATTTATTTCCTGATGAAGTCAGTCAAAACAAAGATGTCAGTGGAGTGGGTCTTTCTAAAACCAGACTGTAGTTCTGATAAGAGTATTCTTGCCAGTATATTCATCCATCTATTCATAAATGACTTCTTCCAGCACCTTAGACTGCATACTCAACATAGATACAGGTCTGTTTTCCTGCCCTTCTTGTGGATAGGGGTCAATCTAACATTGGCCATATACCACAACCCCAGAAGTACATTATTGCTATTAGAAACTGGTTACCAACTAAATTAGAACAGTAAAATTATATGTTTTTGTCAATCTGCATTCAGGGCTCAAACCACCCAGTTTATAATTTGTAATAGATCACCTGTCTGAAAAGTACGACAAACTATGAGTTGTAGTAGCCTATTCAATTGGCCCAGCGTTGTCCAGGTTTGGCCGGTGTAGGCCGTCAATGTAAATAAATAATTTGTTGCCTAGTTAAATAAAGGTTAAATAAAGATAATTAAATAAAAGCTCAGCTATTGAGGCCAAAACAACCACTCAGTCAAGCTATTTGTGACTGTGATTTCAGTATGTGCATGTCGTATGCATCAATACGTGTAACACTTACTGTTAAGAAAAACGTTTCTCCCACGTCCTATTACCACAGATAGAACAATGTGTTCATTATTAACGTCTCTGTTACTGTAGCTACTAGAGGTGTGTGGAGTAGTCAGACAAAACGAGGATCGTACCTGATATGGGCAATTTTCTTGATACGATTATGATCTAAGTCTTTTTTGTAATAATCTGTGATCGGAATAAACATTTTTTTTCGGGTGCCAGCAAGAATCTCTCAGTCATGTGCGTGATCTAAATAAATCACCTGGCTAGTTTCCGTGTCTGTGCTGTCCCCAGTCCACCTGGCCTTGCTGCTGTTCCAGTTTCAACTGTTCTGCCTGCGGCTATGGAACCCTGACCTGTCCACCGGACGTGCTACCTGTCCCAGACCTGCTGTTTTCAACTCTCTAGAGACCGCAGGAGCGGTAGAGATACTCTTAATGATCGGCTATGAAAAGCCAACTGACATTTACTCCTGATTATTATTATTTGACCATGCTGGTCATTTATGAACATTTGAACATCTTGGCCATGTTCTGTTATAATCTCCACCCTGCACAGCCAGAAGAGGACTGGCCACCCCTCATAGCCTGGTTCCTCTCTAGGTTTCTTCCTAGGTTTTGGCCTTTCTAGGGAGTTTTTCCTAGCCACCGTGCTTCTACACCTACATTGCTTGCTGTTTGGGGTTTTAGGCTGGGTTTCTGTACAGCACTTCGAGATATTAGCTGATGTACGAAGGGCTATATAAAATTAACTTGATTTGATTTGTAAAGAGAAGGGCGGGCTGTAGGTTGATCCTGCTGCTCTGATTGGATAGAGTGAAGCTATAGTTCTTCCTCCGCTGGCTTCATC
The DNA here is from genome assembly GCF_029448725.1 of Salvelinus fontinalis. Taxonomy (NCBI): domain Eukaryota; kingdom Metazoa; phylum Chordata; class Actinopteri; order Salmoniformes; family Salmonidae; genus Salvelinus; species Salvelinus fontinalis. The sequence continues at coordinate 30,255 of NW_026601638.1, forward strand.
ATTTCATCCTCTCTCTTTTCCTGGCATGTTTCTGGTCTGATCATAGGATCATCATTTAGAGTCCTGCAGCCTGCTACTATGATAAATTACAAATACGAGTATGTCCATGTCAGCACACCCCTAGTAGCTACTAGTGTGTCTTGTTGTTGATGAAGTAGTAGGCGACTGTTTCTCCTCCATGTCTGAGGGTCGTTGCTTCCCTGTGGTCGATGGTGGAATCATATTTTACTGAGAGCAGAAAACAAGCGTGATGAAACTATTCCTACAACGTCTGGAACGCTACAAAACACCAGAAATAGTTGGTGTCATTTGGTTGGCTGTGTGTGCACGAACGTGATTTCAGCATTTTGGTACGTCGCCTACTTGTGTGTAATCAGACAGACATTTAGACAAAAAAAATCAATGTGTATAGAATTTCTACCTTGTTGCATGATGGGAAAACAGTCAGACAGTGATATAATATAGTAAAACAAAGTGCATCTCTTTTCCACCGCTTTGTCCTCAACTGTATTCATAAATGTCATTAAACCCTGGTCGATATGATGTGATATTATCAGAAGTAGAAGTGGTAACCGCGAGTCAAACACCGTTGTCCTGGAATCAGTGGCTCTCTACCAACGTGTACAACTCTTACTTACCTGGCAAGGGAGACACCGTGATCAAAAAGGCGGTTCACCCAGGGCGAGGCTCAGCCATTGCACTCCGGCTGTGCTGACCCCTGCGAATTTCTCAAATGTGGAAATCTCGATTGCATAATTTATGGTAGTGGGGGACTGCGTTCGCGCTCTCCCCTGATCTTCATGTTAAAAATAATGTTTGAGCTGTTTTAAATTGTTATGTCAGGTGAGTTCTGATGATTTTCCTATTGAGAAGGAGATTTGTCAACATTTCCATTTTCGTATCTGATGAATGGCTATATAGAATGTAGGCTCTGTTTAAAAGGCAACCAAGGCCTCAGAGATACATTTTGTCTTCTGAAAACAACAATGTGTGTGATCTGTTATTGTACCACTGCTGATTATGCCTGTCATGTCCTGATTATGTCAAGGAAAAGGTCATCTGGATTGAGGTTATATTTGCTAGATAATTAAGTCATTTATTGGACAGTTTGTAATATAAGGCCACAATAAACCGGCTGCATCACATCCGGCCGTGATTGGGAGTCCCATAGGGCGGCGCACAATTGGACCAGCGTCGTCAGGTTTGTCCGGGGTATGCAGTCAATGTAAATAAGAATTTGATCTTAGCTGACTTGCAATATTAATTGACAACAATAGATTACTGCTCATTGTAACATATTGATCAAAATTAAGAGGGAGGAAATTGATTGAATGACTTGGATAATCACATTAGCTTTGACAGACATTTCCCTGGTCAACCATTACCATGACAACATACATTTCCCTGGTCAACCATTACCATGCCACAGACATTTCCCTGGTCAACCATTACCATGCCACAGACAGTTCCCTGGTCAACCATGCCACAGATATTTCCCTGGTCAACCATTACCATGCCACAGACATTTCCCTTGTCAACCATTACCATGCCACAGACATTTCCCTTGTCAACCATTACCATGCCACAGACAGTTCCCTGGTCAACCATTACCATGCCACAGACATTTCCCTTGTCAACCATTACCATGCCACAGACAGTTCCCTGGTCAATCATTCCACAGACATTTTCCTGGTCAACCATTACCATACCACAGACATTTCCCTGGTCAACCATTACCATGCCACAGACATTTCCCTGGTCAACCATGACAACAGACATTTCCCTGGTCAACCATTACCATGCTGCAGACATTTCCCTGGTCAACCATTACCATGCCACAGACATTTCCCTTGTCAACCATTACCATGCCACAGACAGTTCCCTGGTCAATCATTCCACAGACATTCCCTGGTCAACCATTACTATACCACAGACATTTCCCTGGTCATCCATTACCATGTCACATACATTTCCCTGGTCAACCATTACCATGCCACAGACATTTCCCTTGTCAACCATTACCATGACAACATACATTTCCCTGGTCAACCATAACCATGCTGCAGACATTTCCCTGGTCAACCATTCCACAGACATTTCCCTTGTCAACCATTACCATGCTGTAGACATTTCCCTGGTCAACCATTACCATGCCACAGACATTTCCCTGGTCAATCATTCCACAGACATTTCCCTGGTCAACCATTACCATACCACAGACATTTCCCTGGTCATCCATTACCATGCCACAGACATTTCCCTGGTCAAACATTACCATTCCACAGACATTTCCCTGGTCAAACATTACCATTCCACAGACATTTCCCTGGTCAAACATTACCATACCACAGACATTTCCCTGGTCATCCATTACCATTCCACAGACATTTCCCTGGTCATCCAGTACCATGCCACAGACATTTCCCTGGCCAACCATTACAATTCCACAGACATTTCCCTGGTCAAACATTACCATTCCACAGACATTTCCCTGGTCAAACATTACCATACCACAGACATTTCCCTGGTCATCCATTACCATGCCACAGACATTTCCCTGGCCAACCATTTCACAGACATTTCCCTGGTCAACCATTACCATGCCAACATACTTTTCCCTGGTCATCCATTACATGCCACAGACATTTCCCTGGTCAACCATTACCATGCCACAGACATTTCCCTGGTCATCCATTACCATGCCACAGACATTTCCCTGGTCAACCATTACCATACCACAGACATTTCCCTGGTCCATTTATTTCCTGATGAAGTCAGTCAAAACAAAGATGTCAGTGGAGTGGGTCTTTCTAAAACCAGACTGTAGTTCTGATAAGAGTATTCTTGCCAGTATATTCATCCATCTATTCATAAATGACTTCTTCCAGCACCTTAGACTGCATACTCAACATAGATACAGGTCTGTTTTCCTGCCCTTCTTGTGGATAGGGGTCAATCTAACATTGGCCATATACCACAACCCCAGAAGTACATTATTGCTATTAGAAACTGGTTACCAACTAAATTAGAACAGTAAAATTATATGTTTTTGTCAATCTGCATTCAGGGCTCAAACCACCCAGTTTATAATTTGTAATAGATCACCTGTCTGAAAAGTACGACAAACTATGAGTTGTAGTAGCCTATTCAATTGGCCCAGCGTTGTCCAGGTTTGGCCGGTGTAGGCCGTCAATGTAAATAAATAATTTGTTGCCTAGTTAAATAAAGGTTAAATAAAGATAATTAAATAAAAGCTCAGCTATTGAGGCCAAAACAACCACTCAGTCAAGCTATTTGTGACTGTGATTTCAGTATGTGCATGTCGTATGCATCAATACGTGTAACACTTACTGTTAAGAAAAACGTTTCTCCCACGTCCTATTACCACAGATAGAACAATGTGTTCATTATTAACGTCTCTGTTACTGTAGCTACTAGAGGTGTGTGGAGTAGTCAGACAAAACGAGGATCGTACCTGATATGGGCAATTTTCTTGATACGATTATGATCTAAGTCTTTTTTGTAATAATCTGTGATCGGAATAAACATTTTTTTTTTCGGGTGCCAGCAAGAATCTCTCAGTCATGTGCGTGATCTAAATAAATCACCTGGCTAGTTTCCGTGTCTGTGCTGTCCCCAGTCCACCTGGCCTTGCTGCTGTTCCAGTTTCAACTGTTCTGCCTGCGGCTATGGAACCCTGACCTGTCCACCGGACGTGCTACCTGTCCCAGACCTGCTGTTTTCAACTCTCTAGAGACCGCAGGAGCGGTAGAGATACTCTTAATGATCGGCTATGAAAAGCCAACTGACATTTACTCCTGATTATTATTATTTGACCATGCTGGTCATTTATGAACATTTGAACATCTTGGCCATGTTCTGTTATAATCTCCACCCTGCACAGCCAGAAGAGGACTGGCCACCCCTCATAGCCTGGTTCCTCTCTAGGTTTCTTCCTAGGTTTTGGCCTTTCTAGGGAGTTTTTCCTAGCCACCGTGCTTCTACACCTACATTGCTTGCTGTTTGGGGTTTTAGGCTGGGTTTCTGTACAGCACTTCGAGATATTAGCTGATGTACGAAGGGCTATATAAAATTAACTTGATTTGATTTGTAAAGAGAAGGGCGGGCTGTAGGTTGATCCTGCTGCTCTGATTGGATAGAGTGAAGCTATAGTTCTTCCTCCGCTGGCTTCATCATTTCATCCTCTCTCTTTTCCTGGCATGTTTCTGGTCTGATCATAGGATCATCATTTAGAGTCCTGCAGCCTGCTACTATGATAAATTACAAATACGAGTATGTCCATGTCAGCACACCCCTAGTAGCTACTAGTGTGTCTTGTTGTTGATGAAGTAGTAGGCGACTGTTTCTCCTCCATGTCTGAGGGTCGTTGCTTCCCTGTGGTCGATGGTGGAATCATATTTTACTGAGAGCAGAAAACAAGCGTGATGAAACTATTCCTACAACGTCTGGAACGCTACAAAACACCAGAAATAGTTGGTGTCATTTGGTTGGCTGTGTGTGCACGAACGTGATTTCAGCATTTTGGTACGTCGCCTACTTGTGTGTAATCAGACAGACATTTAGACAAAAAAAATCAATGTGTATAGAATTTCTACCTTGTTGCATGATGGGAAAACAGTCAGACAGTGATATAATATAGTAAAACAAAGTGCATCGCTTTTCCACCGCTTTGTCCTCAACTGTATTCATAAATGTCATTAAACCCTGGTCGATATGATGTGATATTATCAGAAGTAGAAGTGGTAACCTCGAGTCAAACACCGTTGTCCTGGAATCAGTGGCTCTCTACCAACGTGTACAACTCATACTTACCTGGCAAGGGAGACACCGTGATCAAGAAGGCGGTTCACCCAGGGCGAGGCTCAGCCATTGCACTCCGGCTGTGCTGACCCCTGCGAATTTCTCAAATGTGGAAATCTCGATTGCATAATTTATGGTAGTGGGGGACTGCGTTCGCGCTCTCCCCTGATCTTCATGTTACAAATAATGTTTGAGCTGTTTTAAATTGTTATGTCAGGTGAGTTCTGATGATTTTCCTATTGAGAAGGAGATTTGTCAACATTTCCATTTTCGTATCTGATGAATGGCTATATAGAATGTAGGCTCTGTTTAAAAGGCAACCAAGGCCTCAGAGATACATTTTGTCTTCTGAAAACAACAATGTGTGTGATCTGTTATTGTACCACTGCTGATTATGCCTGTCATGTCCTGATTATGTCAAGGAAAAGGTCATCTGGATTGAGGTTATATTTGCTAGATAATTAAGTCATTTATTGGACAGTTTGTAATATAAGGCCACAATAAACCGGCTGCATCACATCCGGCCGTGATTGGGAGTCCCATAGGGCGGCGCACAATTGGACCAGCGTCGTCAGGTTTGTCCGGGGTATGCAGTCAATGTAAATAAGAATTTGATCTTAGCTGACTTGCAATATTAATTGACAACAATAGATTACTGCTCATTGTAACATATTGATCAAAATTAAGAGGGAGGAAATTGATTGAATGACTTGGATAATCACATTAGCTTTGACAGACATTTCCCTGGTCAACCATTACCATGACAACATACATTTCCCTGGTCAACCATTACCATGCCACAGACATTTCCCTGGTCAACCATTACCATGCCACAGACAGTTCCCTGGTCAACCATGCCACAGATATTTCCCTGGTCAACCATTACCATGCCACAGACATTTCCCTTGTCAACCATTACCATGCCACAGACATTTCCCTTGTCAACCATTACCATGCCACAGACAGTTCCCTGGTCAACCATTACCATGCCACAGACATTTCCCTTGTCAACCATTACCATGCCACAGACAGTTCCCTGGTCAATCATTCCACAGACATTTTCCTGGTCAACCATTACCATACCACAGACATTTCCCTGGTCAACCATTACCATGCCACAGACATTTCCCTGGTCAACCATGACAACAGACATTTCCCTGGTCAACCATTACCATGCTGCAGACATTTCCCTGGTCAACCATTACCATGCCACAGACATTTCCCTTGTCAACCATTACCATGCCACAGACAGTTCCCTGGTCAATCATTCCACAGACATTCCCTGGTCAACCATTACTATACCACAGACATTTCCCTGGTCATCCATTACCATGTCACATACATTTCCCTGGTCAACCATTACCATGCCACAGACATTTCCCTTGTCAACCATTACCATGACAACATACATTTCCCTGGTCAACCATAACCATGCTGCAGACATTTCCCTGGTCAACCATTCCACAGACATTTCCCTTGTCAACCATTACCATGCTGTAGACATTTCCCTGGTCAACCATTACCATGCCACAGACATTTCCCTGGTCAATCATTCCACAGACATTTCCCTGGTCAACCATTACCATACCACAGACATTTCCCTGGTCATCCATTACCATGCCACAGACATTTCCCTGGTCAAACATTACCATTCCACAGACATTTCCCTGGTCAAACATTACCATTCCACAGACATTTCCCTGGTCAAACATTACCATACCACAGACATTTCCCTGGTCATCCATTACCATTCCACAGACATTTCCCTGGTCATCCAGTACCATGCCACAGACATTTCCCTGGCCAACCATTACAATTCCACAGACATTTCCCTGGTCAAACATTACCATTCCACAGACATTTCCCTGGTCAAACATTACCATACCACAGACATTTCCCTGGTCATCCATTACCATGCCACAGACATTTCCCTGGCCAACCATTTCACAGACATTTCCCTGGTCAACCATTACCATGCCAACATACTTTTCCCTGGTCATCCATTACATGCCACAGACATTTCCCTGGTCAACCATTACCATGCCACAGACATTTCCCTGGTCATCCATTACCATGCCACAGACATTTCCCTGGTCAACCATTACCATACCACAGACATTTCCCTGGTCCATTTATTTCCTGATGAAGTCAGTCAAAACAAAGATGTCAGTGGAGTGGGTCTTTCTAAAACCAGACTGTAGTTCTGATAAGAGTATTCTTGCCAGTATATTCATCCATCTATTCATAAATGACTTCTTCCAGCACCTTAGACTGCATACTCAACATAGATACAGGTCTGTTTTCCTGCCCTTCTTGTGGATAGGGGTCAATCTAACATTGGCCATATACCACAACCCCAGAAGTACATTATTGCTATTAGAAACTGGTTACCAACTAAATTAGAACAGTAAAATTATATGTTTTTGTCAATCTGCATTCAGGGCTCAAACCACCCAGTTTATAATTTGTAATAGATCACCTGTCTGAAAAGTACGACAAACTATGAGTTGTAGTAGCCTATTCAATTGGCCCAGCGTTGTCCAGGTTTGGCCGGTGTAGGCCGTCAATGTAAATAAATAATTTGTTGCCTAGTTAAATAAAGGTTAAATAAAGATAATTAAATAAAAGCTCAGCTATTGAGGCCAAAACAACCACTCAGTCAAGCTATTTGTGACTGTGATTTCAGTATGTGCATGTCGTATGCATCAATACGTGTAACACTTACTGTTAAGAAAAACGTTTCTCCCACGTCCTATTACCACAGATAGAACAATGTGTTCATTATTAACGTCTCTGTTACTGTAGCTACTAGAGGTGTGTGGAGTAGTCAGACAAAACGAGGATCGTACCTGATATGGGCAATTTTCTTGATACGATTATGATCTAAGTCTTTTTTGTAATAATCTGTGATCGGAATAAACATATTTTTTTTCGGGTGCCAGCAAGAATCTCTCAGTCATGTGCGTGATCTAAATAAATCACCTGGCTAGTTTCCGTGTCTGTGCTGTCCCCAGTCCACCTGGCCTTGCTGCTGTTCCAGTTTCAACTGTTCTGCCTGCGGCTATGGAACCCTGACCTGTCCACCGGACGTGCTACCTGTCCCAGACCTGCTGTTTTCAACTCTCTAGAGACCGCAGGAGCGGTAGAGATACTCTTAATGATCGGCTATGAAAAGCCAACTGACATTTACTCCTGATTATTATTATTTGACCATGCTGGTCATTTATGAACATTTGAACATCTTGGCCATGTTCTGTTATAATCTCCACCCTGCACAGCCAGAAGAGGACTGGCCACCCCTCATAGCCTGGTTCCTCTCTAGGTTTCTTCCTAGGTTTTGGCCTTTCTAGGGAGTTTTTCCTAGCCACCGTGCTTCTACACCTACATTGCTTGCTGTTTGGGGTTTTAGGCTGGGTTTCTGTACAGCACTTCGAGATATTAGCTGATGTACGAAGGGCTATATAAAATTAACTTGATTTGATTTGTAAAGAGAAGGGCGGGCTGTAGGTTGATCCTGCTGCTCTGATTGGATAGAGTGAAGCTATAGTTCTTCCTCCGCTGGCTTCATCATTTCATCCTCTCTCTTTTCCTGGCATGTTTCTGGTCTGATCATAGGATCATCATTTAGAGTCCTGCAGCCTGCTACTATGATAAATTACAAATACGAGTATGTCCATGTCAGCACACCCCTAGTAGCTACTAGTGTGTCTTGTTGTTGATGAAGTAGTAGGCGACTGTTTCTCCTCCATGTCTGAGGGTCGTTGCTTCCCTGTGGTCGATGGTGGAATCATATTTTACTGAGAGCAGAAAACAAGCGTGATGAAACTATTCCTACAACGTCTGGAACGCTACAAAACACCAGAAATAGTTGGTGTCATTTGGTTGGCTGTGTGTGCACGAACGTGATTTCAGCATTTTGGTACGTCGCCTACTTGTGTGTAATCAGACAGACATTTAGACAAAAAAAATCAATGTGTATAGAATTTCTACCTTGTTGCATGATGGGAAAACAGTCAGACAGTGATATAATATAGTAAAACAAAGTGCATCGCTTTTCCACCGCTTTGTCCTCAACTGTATTCATAAATGTCATTAAACCCTGGTCGATATGATGTGATATTATCAGAAGTAGAAGTGGTAACCTCGAGTCAAACACCGTTGTCCTGGAATCAGTGGCTCTCTACCAACGTGTACAACTCATACTTACCTGGCAAGGGAGACACCGTGATCAAGAAGGCGGTTCACCCAGGGCGAGGCTCAGCCATTGCACTCCGGCTGTGCTGACCCCTGCGAATTTCTCAAATGTGGAAATCTCGATTGCATAATTTATGGTAGTGGGGGACTGCGTTCGCGCTCTCCCCTGATCTTCATGTTACAAATAATGTTTGAGCTGTTTTAAATTGTTATGTCAGGTGAGTTCTGATGATTTTCCTATTGAGAAGGAGATTTGTCAACATTTCCATTTTCGTATCTGATGAATGGCTATATAGAATGTAGGCTCTGTTTAAAAGGCAACCAAGGCCTCAGAGATACATTTTGTCTTCTGAAAACAACAATGTGTGTGATCTGTTATTGTACCACTGCTGATTATGCCTGTCATGTCCTGATTATGTCAAGGAAAAGGTCATCTGGATTGAGGTTATATTTGCTAGATAATTAAGTCATTTATTGGACAGTTTGTAATATAAGGCCACAATAAACCGGCTGCATCACATCCGGCCGTGATTGGGAGTCCCATAGGGCGGCGCACAATTGGACCAGCGTCGTCAGGTTTGTCCGGGGTATGCAGTCAATGTAAATAAGAATTTGATCTTAGCTGACTTGCAATATTAATTGACAACAATAGATTACTGCTCATTGTAACATATTGATCAAAATTAAGAGGGAGGAAATTGATTGAATGACTTGGATAATCACATTAGCTTTGACAGACATTTCCCTGGTCAACCATTACCATGACAACATACATTTCCCTGGTCAACCATTACCATGCCACAGACATTTCCCTGGTCAACCATTACCATGCCACAGACAGTTCCCTGGTCAACCATGCCACAGATATTTCCCTGGTCAACCATTACCATGCCACAGACATTTCCCTTGTCAACCATTACCATGCCACAGACATTTCCCTTGTCAACCATTACCATGCCACAGACAGTTCCCTGGTCAACCATTACCATGCCACAGACATTTCCCTTGTCAACCATTACCATGCCACAGACAGTTCCCTGGTCAATCATTCCACAGACATTTTCCTGGTCAACCATTACCATACCACAGACATTTCCCTGGTCAACCATTACCATGCCACAGACATTTCCCTGGTCAACCATGACAACAGACATTTCCCTGGTCAACCATTACCATGCTGCAGACATTTCCCTGGTCAACCATTACCATGCCACAGACATTTCCCTTGTCAACCATTACCATGCCACAGACAGTTCCCTGGTCAATCATTCCACAGACATTCCCTGGTCAACCATTACTATACCA
>NW_026601639.1:0-40545 GCF_029448725.1 Salvelinus fontinalis
AAATGTTGGGAAAGGGGTCAAAACGGCAGTTTTTGTGAAAGTTGTTTTGAATTTAATGAATCTGCTAACTTCTGACATTTTTTACCGAAGCCAGAAAAACAGGCGAAGGGTTACAAAAATAGCTCTAGTTACAGATTGGTAGACCTGATTTGAAATCCGACTTGTTGCTTGAAAAGCTGAAGATTAGGGGTAGATTTTATATAGAAAACATTGTTTTCTGTAAAATGTTGGGAAAGGGGTCAAAACGGCAGTTTTGGTGAAAGTTGTTTTGAATTTAATGAATCTGCTAACTTCTGACATTTTTTACCGAAGCCAGAAAAACAGGCGAAGGGTTACAAAATTAGCTCTAGTTACAGATTGGTAGACCCGATTTGAAATCCGACTTGTTGCTTGAAAAGCTGAAGATTAGGGGTAGATTTTATATAGAAAACATTGTTTTCTGTAAAATTTTGGGAAAGGGGTCAAAACGGCAGTTTTTGTGAAAGTTGTTTTGAATTTAATGAATCTGCTAACTTCTGACAGTTTTTTACCGAAGCCAGAAAAACAGGCGAAGGGTTACAAAAATAGCTCTAGTTACAGATTGGTAGACCCGATTTGAAATCCGACTTGTTGCTTGAAAAGCAGAAGATTAGGGGTAGATTTTATATAGAAAACATTGTTTTCTGTAAAGTGTTGGGAAAGCGGTCAAAACGGCAGTTTTTGTGAAAGTTGTTTTGAATTTAATGAATCTGCTAACTTCTGACATTTTTTACCGAAGCCAGAAAAACAGGCGAAGGGTTACAAAAATAGCTCTAGTTACAGATTGGTAGACCCGATTTGAAATCCGACTTGTTGCTTGAAAAGCTGAAGATTAGGGGTAGATTTTATATAGAAAACATTGTTTTCTGTAAAATGTTGGGAAACGGGTCAAAACGGCAGTTTTTGTGAAAGTTGTTTTGAATTTAATGAATCTCCTAACTTCTGACATTTTTTACCGAAGCCAGAAAAACAGGCGAAGGGTTACAAAAATAGCTCTAGTTACAGATTGGTAGACCCGATTTGAAATCCGACTTGTTGCTTGAAAAGCAGAAGATTAGGGGTAGATTTTATATAGAAAACATTGTTTTCTGTAAAATGTTGGGAAAGGGGTCAAAACGGCAGTTTTTGTGAAAGTTGTTTTGAATTTAATGAATCTGCTAACTTCTGACATTTTTTACCGAAGCCAGAAAAACAGGCGAAGGGTTACAAAAATAGCTCTAGTTACAGATTGGTAGACCCGATTTGAAATCCGACTTGTTGCTTGAAAAGCTGAAGATTAGGGGTAGATTTTATATAGAAAACATTGTTTTCTGTAAAATGTTTTGAATTTAATGAATCTGCTAACTTCTGACATTTTTTACCGAAGCCAGAAAAACAGGCGAAGGATTACAAAAATAGCTCTAGTTACAGATTGGTAGACCCGATTTGAAATCCGACTTGTTGCTTGAAAAGCTGAAGATTAGGGGTAGATTTTATATAGAAAACATTGTTTTCTGTAAAATGTTGGGAAAGGGGTCAAAACGGCAGTTTTTGTGAAAGTTGTTTTGAATTTAATGAATCTGCTAACTTCTGACATTTTTTACCGAAGCCAGAAAAACAGGCGAAGGGTTACAAAAATAGCTCTAGGTACAGATTGGTAGACCCGATTTGAAATCCGACTTGTTGCTTGAAAAGCTGAAGATTAGGGGTAGATTTTATATAGAAAACATTGTTTTCTGTAAAATGTTGGGAAAGGGGTCAAAACGGCAGTTTTGGGGAAAGTTGTTTTGAATTTAATGAATCTGCTAACTTCTGACATGTTTTACCGAAGCCAGAAAAACAGGCGAAGGGTTACAAAAATAGCTCTAGTTACAGATTGGTAGACCCGATTTGAAATCCGACTTGTTGCTTGAAAAGCTGAAGATTAGGGGTAGATTTTATATAGAAAACATTGTTTTCTGTAAAATTTTGGGAAAGGGGTCAAAACGGCAGTTTTTGTGAAAGTTGTTTTGAATTTAATGAATCTGCTAACTTCTGACATTTTTTACCGAAGCCAGAAAAACAGGCGAAGGAGTTACAAAAATAGCTCTAGTTACAGATTGGTAGACCCGATTTGAAATCCGACTTGTTGCTTGAAAAGCAGAAGATTAGGGGTAGATTTTATATAGAAAACATTGTTTTCTGTAAAATGTTGGGAAAGGGGTCAAAACGGCAGTTTTTGTGAAAGTTGTTTTGAATTTAATGAATCTGCTAACTTCTGACATTTTTTACCGAAGCCAGAAAAACAGGCGAAGGGTTACAAAAATAGCTCTAGTTACAGATTGGTAGACCCGATTTGAAATCCGACTTGTTGCTTGAAAAGCTGAAGATTAGGGGTAGATTTTATATAGAAAACATTGTTTTCTGTAAAATGTTTTGAATTTAATGAATCTTCTAACTTCTGACATTTTTTACCGAAGCCAGAAAAACAGGCGAAGGATTACAAAAATAGCTCTAGTTACAGATTGGTAGACCCGATTTGAAATCCGACTTGTTGCTTGAAAAGCTGAAGATTAGGGGTAGATTTTATATAGAAAACATTGTTTTCTGTAAAATGTTGGGAAAGGGGTCAAAACGGCAGTTTTTGTGAAAGTTGTTTTGAATTTAATGAATCTGCTAACTTCTGACATTTTTTACCGAAGCCAGAAAAACAGGCGAAGGGTTACAAAAATAGCTCTAGTTACAGATTGGTAGACCTGATTTGAAATCCGACTTGTTGCTTGAAAAGCTGAAGATTAGGGGTAGATTTTATATAGAAAACATTGTTTTCTGTAAAATGTTGGGAAAGGGGTCAAAACGGCAGTTTTTGTGAAAGTTGTTTTGAATTTAATGAATCTGCTAACTTCTGACATTTTTTACCGAAGCCAGAAAAACAGGCGAAGGGTTACAAAAATAGCTCTAGTTACAGATTGGTAGACCCGATTTGAAATCCGACTTGTTGCTTGAAAAGCTGAAGATTAGGGGTAGATTTTATATAGAAAACATTGTTTTCTGTAAAATGTTGGGAAAGGGGTCAAAACGGCAGTTTTTGTGAAAGTTGTTTTGAATTTAATGAATCTGCTAACTTCTGACATTTTTTACCGAAGCCAGAAAAACAGGCGAAGGGTTACAAAAATAGCTCTAGTTACAGATTGGTAGACCCGATTTGAAATCCGACTTGTTGCTTGAAAAGCTGAAGATTAGGGGTAGATTTTATATAGAAAACATTGTTTTCTGTAAAATGTTTTGAATTTAATGAATCTTCTAACTTCTGACATTTTTTACCGAAGCCAGAAAAACAGGCGAAGGATTACAAAAATAGCTCTAGTTACAGATTGGTAGACCCGATTTGAAATCCGACTTGTTGCTTGAAAAGCTGAAGATTAGGGGTAGATTTTATATAGAAAACATTGTTTTCTGTAAAATGTTGGGAAAGGGGTCAAAACGGCAGTTTTTGTGAAAGTTGTTTTGAATTTAATGAATCTGCTAACTTCTGACATTTTTTACCGAAGCCAGAAAAACAGGCGAAGGGTTACAAAAATAGCTCTAGTTACAGATTGGTAGACCCGATTTGAAATCCGACTTGTTGCTTGAAAAGCTGAAGATTAGGGGTAGATTTTATATAGAAAACATTGTTTTCTGTAAAATGTTGGGAAAGGGGTCAAAACGGCAGTTTTTGTGAAAGTTGTTTTGAATTTAATGAATCTGCTAACTTCTGACATTTTTTACCGAAGCCAGAAAAACAGGCGAAGGGTTACAAAAATAGCTCTAGTTACAGATTGGTAGACCCGATTTGAAATCCGACTTGTTGCTTGAAAAGCTGAAGATTAGGGGTAGATTTTATATAGAAAACATTGTTTTCTGTAAAATGTTGGGAAAGGGGTCAAAACGGCAGTTTTTGTGAAAGTTGTTTTGAATTTAATGAATCTGCTAACTTCTGACATTTTTTACCGAAGCCAGAAAAACAGGTGAAGGGTTACAAAAATAGCTCTAGTTACAGATTGGTAGACCCGATTTGAAATCCGACTTGTTGCTTGAAAAGCTGAAGATTAGGGGTAGATTTTATATAGAAAACATTGTTTTCTGTAAAATTTTGGGAAAGGGGTCAAAACGGCAGTTTTTGTGAAAGTTGTTTTGAATTTAATGAATCTGCTAACTTCTGAAATTTTTTACCGAAGCCAGAAAAACAGGCAAAGAGTTACAAAAATAGCTCTATTTACAGATTGGTAGACCCGATTTGAAATCCGACTTGTTGCTTGAAAAGCAGAAGATTAGAGGTAGATTTTATATAGAAAACATTGTTTTCTGTAAAATGTTGGGAAAGGGGTCAAAACGGCAGTTTTTGTGAAAGTTGTTTTGAATTTAATGAATCTGCTAACTTCTGACATTTTTTACCGAAGCCAGAAAAACAGGCGAAGGGTTACAAAAATAGCTCTAGTTACAGATTGGTAGACCCGATTTGAAATCCGACTTGTTGCTTGAAAAGCTGAAGATTAGGGGTAGATTTTATATAGAAAACATTGTTTTCTGTAAAATGTTTTGAATTTAATGAATCTTCTAACTTCTGACATTTTTTACCGAAGCCAGAAAAACAGGCGAAGGATTACAAAAATAGCTCTAGTTACAGATTGGTAGACCCGATTTGAAATCCGACTTGTTGCTTGAAAAGCTGAAGATTAGGGGTAGATTTTATATAGAAAACATTGTTTTCTGTAAAATGTTGGGAAAGGGGTCAAAACGGCAGTTTTTGTGAAAGTTGTTTTGAATTTAATGAATCTGCTAACTTCTGACATTTTTTACCGAAGCCAGAAAAACAGGCGAAGGATTACAAAAATAGCTCTAGGTACAGATTGGTAGACCCGATTTGAAATCCGACTTGTTGCTTGAAAAGCTGAAGATTAGGGGTAGATTTTATATAGAAAACTTTGTTTTCTGTAAAATTTTGGGAAAGGGGTCAAAACGGCAGTTTTGGGGAAAGTTGTTTTGAATTTAATGAATCTGCTAACTTCTGACATGTTTTACCGAAGCCAGAAAAACAGGCGAAGGGTTACAAAAATAGCTCTAGTTACAGATTGGTAGACCCGATTTGAAATCCGACTTGTTGCTTGAAAAGCTGAAGATTAGGGGTAGATTTTATATAGAAAACATTGTTTTCTGTAAAATTTTGGGAAAGGGGTCAAAACGGCAGTTTTTGTGAAAGTTGTTTTGAATTTAATGAATCTGCTAACTTCTGAAATTTTTTACCGAAGCCAGAAAAACAGGCAAAGAGTTACAAAAATAGCTCTATTTACAGATTGGTAGACCCGATTTGAAATCCGACTTGTTGCTTGAAAAGCAGAAGATTAGAGGTAGATTTTATATAGAAAACATTGTTTTCTGTAAAATGTTGGGAAAGGGGTCAAAACGGCAGTTTTTGTGAAAGTTGTTTTGAATTTAATGAATCTGCTAACTTCTGACATTTTTTACCGAAGCCAGAAAAACAGGCGAAGGGTTACAAAAATAGCTCTAGTTACAGATTGGTAGACCCGATTTGAAATCCGACTTGTTGCTTGAAAAGCTGAAGATTAGGGGTAGATTTTATATAGAAAACATTGTTTTCTGTAAAATGTTTTGAATTTAATGAATCTTCTAACTTCTGACATTTTTTACCGAAGCCAGAAAAACAGGCGAAGGATTACAAAAATAGCTCTAGTTACAGATTGGTAGACCCGATTTGAAATCCGACTTGTTGCTTGAAAAGCTGAAGATTAGGGGTAGATTTTATATAGAAAACATTGTTTTCTGTAAAATGTTGGGAAAGGGGTCAAAACGGCAGTTTTTGTGAAAGTTGTTTTGAATTTAATGAATCTGCTAACTTCTGACATTTTTTACCGAAGCCAGAAAAACAGGCGAAGGATTACAAAAATAGCTCTAGGTACAGATTGGTAGACCCGATTTGAAATCCGACTTGTTGCTTGAAAAGCTGAAGATTAGGGGTAGATTTTATATAGAAAACATTGTTTTCTGTAAAATTTTGGGAAAGGGGTCAAAACGGCAGTTTTGGGGAAAGTTGTTTTGAATTTAATGAATCTGCTAACTTCTGACATGTTTTACCGAAGCCAGAAAAACAGGCGAAGGGTTACAAAAATAGCTCTAGTTACAGATTGGTAGACCCGATTTGAAATCCGACTTGTTGCTTGAAAAGCTGAAGATTAGGGGTAGATTTTATATAGAAAACATTGTTTTCTGTAAAATTTTGGGAAAGGGGTCAAAACGGCAGTTTTTGTGAAAGTTGTTTTGAATTTAATGAATCTGCTAACTTCTGAAATTTTTTACCGAAGCCAGAAAAACAGGCAAAGAGTTACAAAAATAGCTCTATTTACAGATTGGTAGACCCGATTTGAAATCCGACTTGTTGCTTGAAAAGCAGAAGATTAGAGGTAGATTTTATATAGAAAACATTGTTTTCTGTAAAATGTTGGGAAAGGGGTCAAAACGGCAGTTTTTGTGAAAGTTGTTTTGAATTTAATGAATGTGCTAACTTCTGACATTTTTTACCGAAGCCAGAAAAACAGGCGAAGGGTTACAAAAATAGCTCTAGTTACAGATTGGTAGACCCGATTTGAAATCCGACTTGTTGCTTGAAAAGCTGAAGATTAGGGGTAGATTTTATATAGAAAACATTGTTTTCTGTAAAATGTTTTGAATTTAATGAATCTTCTAACTTCTGACATTTTTTACCGAAGCCAGAAAAACAGGCGAAGGATTACAAAAATAGCTCTAGTTACAGATTGGTAGACCCGATTTGAAATCCGACTTGTTGCTTGAAAAGCTGAAGATTAGGGGTAGATTTTATATAGAAAACATTGTTTTCTGTAAAATGTTGGGAAAGGGGTCAAAACGGCAGTTTTTGTGAAAGTTGTTTTGAATTTAATGAATGTGCTAACTTCTGACATTTTTTACCGAAGCCAGAAAAACAGGCGAAGGGTTACAAAAATAGCTCTAGTTACAGATTGGTAGACCTGATTTGAAATCCGACTTGTTGCTTGAAAAGCTGAAGATTAGGGGTAGATTTTATATAGAAAACATTGTTTTCTGTAAAATGTTGGGAAAGGGGTCAAAACGGCAGTTTTTGTGAAAGTTGTTTTGAATTTAATGAATCTGCTAACTTCTGACATTTTTTACCGAAGCCAGAAAAACAGGCGAAGGGTTACAAAAATAGCTCTAGTTACAGATTGGTAGACCCGATTTGAAATCCGACTTGTTGCTTGAAAAGCTGAAGATTAGGGGTAGATTTTATATAGAAAACATTGTTATCTGTAAAATGTTGGGAAAGGGGTCAAAACGGCAGTTTTTGTGAAAGTTGTTTTGAATTTAATGAATCTGCTAACTTCTGACATTTTTTACCGAAGCCAGAAAAACAGGTGAAGGGTTACAAAAATAGCTCTAGTTACAGATTGGTAGACCCGATTTGAAATCCGACTTGTTGCTTGAAAAGCTGAAGATTAGGGGTAGATTTTATATAGAAAACATTGTTTTCTGTAAAATTTTGGGAAAGGGGTCAAAACGGCAGTTTTTGTGAAAGTTGTTTTGAATTTAATGAATCTGCTAACTTCTGAAATTTTTTACCGAAGCCAGAAAAACAGGCAAAGAGTTACAAAAATAGCTCTAGTTACAGATTGGTAGACCCGATTTGAAATCCGACTTGTTGCTTGAAAAGCTGAAGATTAGGGGTAGATTTTATATAGAAAACATTGTTTTCTGTAAAATTTTGGGAAAGGGGTCAAAACGGCAGTTTTTGTGAAAGTTGTTTTGAATTTAATGAATCTGCTAACTTCTGAAATTTTTTACCGAAGCCAGAAAAACAGGCAAAGAGTTACAAAAATAGCTCTATTTACAGATTGGTAGACCCGATTTGAAATCCGACTTGTTGCTTGAAAAGCAGAAGATTAGAGGTAGATTTTATATAGAAAACATTGTTTTCTGTAAAATGTTGGGAAAGGGGTCAAAACGGCAGTTTTTGTGAAAGTTGTTTTGAATTTAATGAATCTGCTAACTTCTGACATTTTTTACCGAAGCCAGAAAAACAGGCGAAGGGTTACAAAAATAGCTCTAGTTACAGATTGGTAGACCCGATTTGAAATCCGACTTGTTGCTTGAAAAGCTGAAGATTAGGGGTAGATTTTATATAGAAAACATTGTTTTCTGTAAAATGTTTTGAATTTAATGAATCTTCTAACTTCTGACATTTTTTACCGAAGCCAGAAAAACAGGCGAAGGATTACAAAAATAGCTCTAGTTACAGATTGGTAGACTCGATTTGAAATCCGACTTGTTGCTTGAAAAGCTGAAGATTAGGGGTAGATTTTATATAGAAAACATTGTTTTCTGTAAAATGTTGGGAAAGGGGTCAAAACGGCAGTTTTTGTGAAAGTTGTTTTGAATTTAATGAATGTGCTAACTTCTGACATTTTTTACCGAAGCCAGAAAAACAGGCGAAGGGTTACAAAAATAGCTCTAGTTACAGATTGGTAGACCTGATTTGAAATCCGACTTGTTGCTTGAAAAGCTGAAGATTAGGGGTAGATTTTATATAGAAAACATTGTTTTCTGTAAAATGTTGGGAAAGGGGTCAAAACGGCAGTTTTTGTGAAAGTTGTTTTGAATTTAATGAATCTGCTAACTTCTGACATTTTTTACCGAAGCCAGAAAAACAGGCGAAGGGTTACAAAAATAGCTCTAGTTACAGATTGGTAGACCCGATTTGAAATCCGACTTGTTGCTTGAAAAGCTGAAGATTAGGGGTAGATTTTATATAGAAAACATTGTTATCTGTAAAATGTTGGGAAAGGGGTCAAAACGGCAGTTTTTGTGAAAGTTGTTTTGAATTTAATGAATCTGCTAACTTCTGACATTTTTTACCGAAGCCAGAAAAACAGGTGAAGGGTTACAAAAATAGCTCTAGTTACAGATTGGTAGACCCGATTTGAAATCCGACTTGTTGCTTGAAAAGCTGAAGATTAGGGGTAGATTTTATATAGAAAACATTGTTTTCTGTAAAATTTTGGGAAAGGGGTCAAAACGGCAGTTTTTGTGAAAGTTGTTTTGAATTTAATGAATCTGCTAACTTCTGAAATTTTTTACCGAAGCCAGAAAAACAGGCAAAGAGTTACAAAAATAGCTCTATTTACAGATTGGTAGACCCGATTTGAAATCCGACTTGTTGCTTGAAAAGCAGAAGATTAGAGGTAGATTTTATATAGAAAACATTGTTTTCTGTAAAATGTTGGGAAAGGGGTCAAAACGGCAGTTTTTGTGAAAGTTGTTTTGAATTTAATGAATCTGCTAACTTCTGACATTTTTTACCGAAGCCAGAAAAACAGGCGAAGGGTTACAAAAATAGCTCTAGTTACAGATTGGTAGACCCGATTTGAAATCCGACTTGTTGCTTGAAAAGCTGAAGATTAGGGGTAGATTTTATATAGAAAACATTGTTTTCTGTAAAATTTTGGGAAAGGGGTCAAAACGGCAGTTTTTGGGAAAGTTGTTTTGAATTTAATGAATCTGCTAACTTCTGACATGTTTTACCGAAGCCAGAAAAACAGGCGAAGGGTTACAAAATTAGCTCTAGTTACAGATTGGTAGACCCGATTTGAAATCCGACTTGTTGCTTGAAAAGCTGAAGATTAGGGGTAGATTTTATATAGAAAACATTGTTTTCTGTAAAATTTTGGGAAAGGGGTCAAAACGGCAGTTTTTGTGAAAGTTGTTTTGAATTTAATGAATCTGCTAACTTCTGAAATTTTTTACCGAAGCCAGAAAAACAGGCAAAGAGTTACAAAAATAGCTCTATTTACAGATTGGTAGACCCGATTTGAAATCCGACTTGTTGCTTGAAAAGCAGAAGATTAGAGGTAGATTTTATATAGAAAACATTGTTTTCTGTAAAATGTTGGGAAAGGGGTCAAAACGGCAGTTTTTGTGAAAGTTGTTTTGAATTTAATGAATCTGCTAACTTCTGACATTTTTTACCGAAGCCAGAAAAACAGGCGAAGGGTTACAAAAATAGCTCTAGTTACAGATTGGTAGACCCGATTTGAAATCCGACTTGTTGCTTGAAAAGCTGAAGATTAGGGGTAGATTTTATATAGAAAACATTGTTTTCTGTAAAATGTTTTGAATTTAATGAATCTTCTAACTTCTGACATTTTTTACCGAAGCCAGAAAAACAGGCGAAGGATTACAAAAATAGCTCTAGTTACAGATTGGTAGACCCGATTTGAAATCCGACTTGTTGCTTGAAAAGCTGAAGATTAGGGGTAGATTTTATATAGAAAACATTGTTTTCTGTAAAATGTTGGGAAAGGGGTCAAAACGGCAGTTTTTGTGAAAGTTGTTTTGAATTTAATGAATCTGCTAACTTCTGACATTTTTTACCGAAGCCAGAAAAACAGGCGAAGGATTACAAAAATAGCTCTAGGTACAGATTGGTAGACCCGATTTGAAATCCGACTTGTTTCTTGA
This sequence comes from Salvelinus fontinalis, assembly GCF_029448725.1. NCBI lineage: Eukaryota > Metazoa > Chordata > Actinopteri > Salmoniformes > Salmonidae > Salvelinus > Salvelinus fontinalis. The sequence goes on from NW_026601639.1 coordinate 10,519, forward strand.
AAAGCTGAAGATTAGGGGTAGATTTTATATAGAAAACATTGTTTTCTGTAAAATTTTGGGAAAGGGGTCAAAACGGCAGTTTTGGGGAAAGTTGTTTTGAATTTAATGAATCTGCTAACTTCTGACATGTTTTACCGAATCCAGAAAAACAGGCGAAGGGTTACAAAAATAGCTCTAGTTACAGATTGGTAGACCCGATTTGAAATCCGACTTGTTGCTTGAAAAGCTGAAGATTAGGGGTAGATTTTATATAGAAAACATTGTTTTCTGTAAAATTTTGGGAAAGGGGTCAAAACGGCAGTTTTTGTGAAAGTTGTTTTGAATTTAATGAATCTGCTAACTTCTGAAATTTTTTACCGAAGCCAGAAAAACAGGCAAAGAGTTACAAAAATAGCTCTATTTACAGATTGGTAGACCCGATTTGAAATCCGACTTGTTGCTTGAAAAGCAGAAGATTAGAGGTAGATTTTATATAGAAAACATTGTTTTCTGTAAAATGTTGGGAAAGGGGTCAAAACGGCAGTTTTTGTGAAAGTTGTTTTGAATTTAATGAATCTGCTAACTTCTGACATTTTTTACCGAAGCCAGAAAAACAGGCGAAGGGTTACAAAAATAGCTCTAGTTACAGATTGGTAGACCCGATTTGAAATCCGACTTGTTGCTTGAAAAGCTGAAGATTAGGGGTAGATTTTATATAGAAAACATTGTTTTCTGTAAAATGTTTTGAATTTAATGAATCTTCTAACTTCTGACATTTTTTACCGAAGCCAGAAAAACAGGCGAAGGATTACAAAAATAGCTCTAGTTACAGATTGGTAGACCCGATTTGAAATCCGACTTGTTGCTTGAAAAGCTGAAGATTAGGGGTAGATTTTATATAGAAAACATTGTTTTCTGTAAAATGTTGGGAAAGGGGTCAAAACGGCAGTTTTTGTGAAAGTTGTTTTGAATTTAATGAATCTGCTAACTTCTGACATTTTTTACCGAAGCCAGAAAAACAGGCGAAGGATTACAAAAATAGCTCTAGGTACAGATTGGTAGACCCGATTTGAAATCCGACTTGTTGCTTGAAAAGCTGAAGATTAGGGGTAGATTTTATATAGAAAACATTGTTTTCTGTAAAATTTTGGGAAAGGGGTCAAAACGGCAGTTTTGGGGAAAGTTGTTTTGAATTTAATGAATCTGCTAACTTCTGACATGTTTTACCGAAGCCAGAAAAACAGGCGAAGGGTTACAAAAATAGCTCTAGTTACAGATTGGTAGACCCGATTTGAAATCCGACTTGTTGCTTGAAAAGCTGAAGATTAGGGGTAGATTTTATATAGAAAACATTGTTTTCTGTAAAATTTTGGGAAAGGGGTCAAAACGGCAGTTTTTGTGAAAGTTGTTTTGAATTTAATGAATCTGCTAACTTCTGACATTTTTTACCGAAGCCAGAAAAACAGGCGAAGAGTTACAAAAATAGCTCTATTTACAGATTGGTAGACGCGATTTGAAATCCGACTTGTTGCTTGAAAAGCAGAAGATTAGAGGTAGATTTTATATAGAAAACATTGTTTTCTGTAAAATGTTGGGAAAGGGGTCAAAACGGCAGTTTTTGTGAAAGTTGTTTTGAATTTAATGAATCTGCTAACTTCTGACATTTTTTACCGAAGCCAGAAAAACAGGCGAAGGGTTACAAAAATAGCTCTAGTTACAGATTGGTAGACCCGATTTGAAATCCGACTTGTTGCTTGAAAAGCTGAAGATTAGGGGTAGATTTTATATAGAAAACATTGTTTTCTGTAAAATGTTTTGAATTTAATGAATCTGCTAACTTCTGACATTTTTTACCGAAGCCAGAAAAACAGGCGAAGGATTACAAAAATAGCTCTAGTTACAGATTGGTAGACCCGATTTGAAATCCGACTTGTTGCTTGAAAAGCTGAAGATTAGGGGTAGATTTTATATAGAAAACATTGTTTTCTGTAAAATGTTGGGAAAGGGGTCAAAACGGCAGTTTTTGTGAAAGTTGTTTTGAATTTAATGAATGTGCTAACTTCTGACATTTTTTACCGAAGCCAGAAAAACAGGCGAAGGGTTACAAAAATAGCTCTAGTTACAGATTGGTAGACCCGATTTGAAATCCGACTTGTTGCTTGAAAAGCTGAAGATTAGGGGTAGATTTTATATAGAAAACATTGTTTTCTGTAAAATGTTGGGAAAGGGGTCAAAACGGCAGTTTTTGTGAAAGTTGTTTTGAATTTAATGAATCTGCTAACTTCTGACATTTTTTACCGAAGCCAGAAAAACAGGCGAAGGGTTACAAAAATAGCTCTAGTTACAGATTGGTAGACCCGATTTGAAATCCGACTTGTTGCTTGAAAAGCTGAAGATTAGGGGTAGATTTTATATAGAAAACATTGTTTTCTGTAAAATGTTGGGAAAGGGGTCAAAACGGCAGTTTTTGTGAAAGTTGTTTTGAATTTAATGAATCTGCTAACTTCTGACATTTTTTACCGAAGCCAGAAAAACAGGCGAAGGGTTACAAAAATAGCTCTAGTTACAGATTGGTAGACCCGATTTGAAATCCGACTTGTTGCTTGAAAAGCTGAAGATTAGGGGTAGATTTTATATAGAAAACATTGTTTTCTGTAAAATTTTGGGAAAGGGGTCAAAACGGCAGTTTTTGTGAAAGTTGTTTTGAATTTAATGAATCTGCTAACTTCTGAAATTTTTTACCGAAGCCAGAAAAACAGGCAAAGAGTTACAAAAATAGCTCTATTTACAGATTGGTAGACCCAATTTGAAATCCGACTTGTTGCTTGAAAAGCAGAAGATTAGAGGTAGATTTTATATAGAAAACATTGTTTTCTGTAAAATGTTGGGAAAGGGGTCAAAACGGCAGTTTTTGTGAAAGTTGTTTTGAATTTAATGAATCTGCTAACTTCTGACATTTTTTACCGAAGCCAGAAAAACAGGCGAAGGGTTACAAAAATAGCTCTAGTTACAGATTGGTAGACCCGATTTGAAATCCGACTTGTTGCTTGAAAAGCTGAAGATTAGGGGTAGATTTTATATAGAAAACATTGTTTTCTGTAAAATGTTTTGAATTTAATGAATCTTCTAACTTCTGACATTTTTTACCGAAGCCAGAAAAACAGGCGAAGGATTACAAAAATAGCTCTAGTTACAGATTGGTAGACCCGATTTGAAATCCGACTTGTTGCTTGAAAAGCTGAAGATTAGGGGTAGATTTTATATAGAAAACATTGTTTTCTGTAAAATGTTGGGAAAGGGGTCAAAACGGCAGTTTTTGTGAAAGTTGTTTTGAATTTAATGAATCTGCTAACTTCTGACATTTTTTACCGAAGCCAGAAAAACAGGCGAAGGATTACAAAAATAGCTCTAGGTACAGATTGGTAGACCCGATTTGAAATCCGACTTGTTGCTTGAAAAGCTGAAGATTAGGGGTAGATTTTATATAGAAAACATTGTTTTCTGTAAAATGTTTTGAATTTAATGAATCTTCTAACTTCTGACATTTTTTACCGAAGCCAGAAAAACAGGCGAAGGATTACAAAAATAGCTCTAGTTACAGATTGGTAGACCCGATTTGAAATCCGACTTGTTGCTTGAAAAGCTGAAGATTAGGGGTAGATTTTATATAGAAAACATTGTTTTCTGTAAAATTTTGGGAAAGGGGTCAAAACGGCAGTTTTTGTGAAAGTTGTTTTGAATTTAATGAATCTGCTAACTTCTGACATTTTTTACCGAAGCCAGAAAAACAGGCGAAGGATTACAAAAATAGCTCTAGGTACAGATTGGTAGACCCGATTTGAAATCCGACTTGTTGCTTGAAAAGCTGAAGATTAGGGGTAGATTTTATATAGAAAACATTGTTTTCTGTAAAATTTTGGGAAAGGGGTCAAAACGGCAGTTTTGGGGAAAGTTGTTTTGAATTTAATGAATCTGCTAACTTCTGACATGTTTTACCGAAGCCAGAAAAACAGGCGAAGGGTTACAAAATTAGCTCTAGTTACAGATTGGTAGACCCGATTTGAAATCCGACTTGTTGCTTGAAAAGCTGAAGATTAGGGGTAGATTTTATATAGAAAACATTGTTTTCTGTAAAATTTTGGGAAAGGGGTCAAAACGGCAGTTTTTGTGAAAGTTGTTTTGAATTTAATGAATCTGCTAACTTCTGAAATTTTTTACCGAAGCCAGAAAAACAGGCAAAGAGTTACAAAAATAGCTCTATTTACAGATTGGTAGACCCGATTTGAAATCCGACTTGTTGCTTGAAAAGCAGAAGATTAGAGGTAGATTTTATATAGAAAACATTGTTTTCTGTAAAATGTTGGGAAAGGGGTCAAAACGGCAGTTTTTGTGAAAGTTGTTTTGAATTTAATGAATCTGCTAACTTCTGACATTTTTTACCGAAGCCAGAAAAACAGGCGAAGGGTTACAAAAATAGCTCTAGTTACAGATTGGTAGACCCGATTTGAAATCCGACTTGTTGCTTGAAAAGCTGAAGATTAGGGGTAGATTTTATATAGAAAACATTGTTTTCTGTAAAATGTTTTGAATTTAATGAATCTTCTAACTTCTGACATTTTTTACCGAAGCCAGAAAAACAGGCGAAGGATTACAAAAATAGCTCTAGTTACAGATTGGTAGACCCGATTTGAAATCCGACTTGTTGCTTGAAAAGCTGAAGATTAGGGGTAGATTTTATATAGAAAACATTGTTTTCTGTAAAATTTTGGGAAAGGGGTCAAAACGGCAGTTTTTGTGAAAGTTGTTTTGAATTTAATGAATCTGCTAACTTCTGACATTTTTTACCGAAGCCAGAAAAACAGGCGAAGGATTACAAAAATAGCTCTAGGTACGGATTGGTAGACCCGATTTGAAATCCGACTTGTTGCTTGAAAAGCTGAAGATTAGGGGTAGATTTTATATAGAAAACATTGTTTTCTGTAAAATTTTGGGAAAGGGGTCAAAACGGCAGTTTTGGGGAAAGTTGTTTTGAATTTAATGAATCTGCTAACTTCTGACATGTTTTACCGAAGCCAGAAAAACAGGCGAAGGGTTACAAAATTAGCTCTAGTTACAGATTGGTAGACCCGATTTGAAATCCGACTTGTTGCTTGAAAAGCTGAAGATTAGGGGTAGATTTTATATAGAAAACATTGTTTTCTGTAAAATGTTTTGAATTTAATGAATCTGCTAACTTCTGACATTTTTTACCGAAGCCAGAAAAACAGGCGAAGGATTACAAAAATAGCTCTAGTTACAGATTGGTAGACCCGATTTGAAATCCGACTTGTTGCTTGAAAAGCTGAAGTTTAGGGGTAGATTTTATATAGAAAACATTGTTTTCTGTAAAATTTTGGGAAAGGGGTCAAAACGGCAGTTTTTGTGAAAGTTGTTTTGAATATAATGAATCTGCTAACTTCTGACATGTTTTACCGAAGCCAGAAAAACAGGCGAAAGGTTACAAAATTAGCTCTAGTTACAGATTGGTAGACCCGATTTGAAATCCCACTTGTTGCTTGAAAAGCTGAAGATTAGGCGTAGATTTTATATAGAAAACATTGTTTTCTGTAAAATGTTGGGAAAGGGGTCAAAACGGCAGTTTTTGTGAAAGTTGTTTTGAATTTAATGAATCTGCTAACTTCTGACATTTTTTACCGAAGCCAGAAAAACAGGCGAAGGATTACAAAAATAGCTCTAGGTACGGATTGGTAGACCCGATTTGAAATCCGACTTGTTGCTTGAAAAGCTGAAGATTAGGGGTAGATTTTATATAGAAAACATTGTTTTCTGTAAAATTTTGGGAAAGGGGTCAAAACGGCAGTTTTGGGGAAAGTTGTTTTGAATTTAATGAATCTGCTAACTTCTGACATGTTTTACCGAAGCCAGAAAAACAGGCGAAGGGTTACAAAATTAGCTCTAGTTACAGATTGGTAGACCCGATTTGAAATCCGACTTGTTGCTTGAAAAGCTGAAGATTAGGGGTAGATTTTATATAGAAAACATTGTTTTCTGTAAAATGTTTTGAATTTAATGAATCTGCTAACTTCTGACATTTTTTACCGAAGCCAGAAAAACAGGCGAAGGATTACAAAAATAGCTCTAGTTACAGATTGGTAGACCCGATTTGAAATCCGACTTGTTGCTTGAAAAGCTGAAGTTTAGGGGTAGATTTTATATAGAAAACATTGTTTTCTGTAAAATTTTGGGAAAGGGGTCAAAACGGCAGTTTTTGTGAAAGTTGTTTTGAATATAATGAATCTGCTAACTTCTGACATGTTTTACCGAAGCCAGAAAAACAGGCGAAGGGTTACAAAATTAGCTCTAGTTACAGATTGGTAGACCCGATTTGAAATCCCACTTGTTGCTTGAAAAGCTGAAGATTAGGCGTAGATTTTATATAGAAAACATTGTTTTCTGTAAAGTTTTGGGAAAGGGGTCAAAACGGCAGTTTTTGTGAAAGTTGTTTTGAATTTAATGAATCTGCTAACTTCTGACATTTTTTACCGAAGCCAGAAAAACAGGCGAAGGATTACAAAAATAGCTCTAGGTACAGATTGGTAGACCCGATTTGAAATCCGACTTGTTGCTTGAAAAGCTGAAGATTAGGGGTAGATTTTATATAGAAAACATTGTTTTCTGTAAAATTTTGGGAAAGGGGTCAAAACGGCAGTTTTGGGGAAAGTTGTTTTGAATTTAATGAATCTGCTAACTTCTGACATGTTTTACCGAAGCCAGAAAAACAGGCGAAGGGTTACAAAATTAGCTCTAGTTACAGATTGGTAGACCCGATTTGAAATCCGACTTGTTGCTTGAAAAGCTGAAGATTAGGGGTAGATTTTATATAGAAAACATTGTTTTCTGTTAAATTTTGGGAAAGGGGTCAAAACGGCAGTTTTTGTGAAAGTTGTTTTGAATTTAATGAATCTGCTAACTTCTGAAGTTTTTTACCGAAGCCAGAAAAACAGGCGAAGAGTTACAAAAATAGCTCTATTTATTGATTGGTAGACCCGATTTGAAATCCGACTTGTTGCTTGAAAAGCAGAAGATTAGAGGTAGATTTTATATAGAAAACATTGTTTTCTGTAAAATGTTGGGAAAGGGGTCAAAACGGCAGTTTTTGTGAAAGTTGTTTTGAATTTAATGAATCTGCTAACTTCTGACATTTTTTACCGAAGCCAGAAAAACAGGCGAAGGGTTACAAAAATAGCTCTAGTTACAGATTGGTAGACCCGATTTGAAATCCGACTTGTTGCTTGAAAAGCTGAAGATTAGGGGTAGATTTTATATAGAAAACATTGTTTTCTGTAAAATGTTGGGAAAGGGGTCAAAACGGCAGTTTTTGTGAAAGTTGTTTTGAATTTAATGAATCTGCTAACTTCTGCCATTTTTTACCGAAGCCAGAAAAACAGGCGAAGGGTTACGAAAATAGCTCTAGTTACAGATTGGTAGACCCGATTTGAAATCCGACTTGTTGCTTGAAAAGCTGAAGATTAGGGGTAGATTTTATATAGAAAACATTGTTTTCTGTAAAATGTTTTGAATTTAATGAATCTTCTACCTTCTGACATTTTTTACCGAAGCCAGAAAAACAGGCGAAGGATTACAAAAATAGCTCTAGTTACAGATTGGTAGACCCGATTTGAAATCCGACTTGTTGCTTGAAAAGCTGAAGATTAGGGGTAGATTTTATATAGAAAACATTGTTTCTGTAAAATGTTGGGAAAGGGGTCAAAACGGCAGTTTTTGTGAAAGTTGTTTTGAATTTAATGAATCTGCTAACTTCTGCCATTTTTTACCGAAGCCAGAAAAACAGGCGAAGGGTTACAAAAATAGCTCTAGTTACAGATTGGTAGACCTGATTTGAAATCCGACTTGTTGCTTGAAAAGCTGAAGATTAGGGGTAGATTTTATATAGAAAACATTGTTTTCTGTAAAATGTTTTGAATTTAATGAATCTTCTAACTTCTGACATTTTTTACCGAAGCCAGAAAAACAGGCGAAGGATTACAAAAATAGCTCTAGGTACAGATTGGTAGACCCGATTTGAAATCCGACTTGTTGCTTGAAAAGCTGAAGATTAGGGGTAGATTTTATATAGAAAACATTGTTTTCTGTAAAATTTTGGGAAAGGGGTCAAAACGGCAGTTTTGGGGAAAGTTGTTTTGAATTTAATGAATCTGCTAACTTCTGACATGTTTTACCGAAGCCAGAAAAACAGGCGAAGGGTTACAAAATTAGCTCTAGTTACAGATTGGTAGACCCGATTTGAAATCCGACTTGTTGCTTGAAAAGCTGAAGATTAGGGGTAGATTTTATATAGAAAACATTGTTTTCTGTAAAATTTTGGGAAAGGGGTCAAAACGGCAGTTTTTGTGAAAGTTATTTTGAATTTAATGAATCTGCTAACTTCTGACGTTTTTTACCGAAGCCAGAAAAACAGGCGAAGAGTTACAAAAATAGCTCTATTTACAGATTGGTAGACCCGATTTGAAATCCGACTTGTTGCTTGAAAAGCAGAAGATTAGAGGTAGATTTTATATAGAAAACATTGTTTTCTGTAAAATGTTGGGAAAGGGGTCAAAACGGCAGTTTTTGTGAAAGTTGTTTTGAATTTAATGAATCTGCTAACTTCTGACATTTTTTACCGAAGCCAGAAAAACAGGCGAAGGGTTACAAAAATAGCTCTAGTTACAGATTGGTAGACCCGATTTGAAATCCGACTTGTTGCTTGAAAAGCTGAAGATTAGGGGTAGATTTTATATAGAAAACATTGTTTTCTGTAAAATGTTTTGAATTTAATGAATCTTCTAACTTCTGACATTTTTTACCGAAGCCAGAAAAACAGGCGAAGGATTACAAAAATAGCTCTAGTTACAGATTGGTAGACCCGATTTGAAATCCGACTTGTTGCTTGAAAAGCTGAAGATTAGGGGTAGATTTTATATAGAAAACATTGTTTTCTGTAAAATTTTGGGAAAGGGGTCAAAACGGCAGTTTTTGTGAAAGTTGTTTTGAATTTAATGAATCTGCTAACTTCTGACATGTTTTACCGAAGCCAGAAAAACAGGCGAAGGGTTACAAAATTAGCTCTAGTTACAGATTGGTAGACCCGATTTGAAATCCGACTTGTTGCTTGAAAAGCTGAAGATTAGGGGTAGATTTTATATAGAAAACATTGTTTTCTGTAAAATTTTGGGAAAGGGGTCAAAACGGCAGTTTTTGTGAAAGTTGTTTTGAATTTAATGAATCTGCTAACTTCTGACATTTTTTACCGAAGCCAGAAAAACAGGCGAAGGGTTACAAAAATAGCTAAAGTTACAGATTGGTAGACCCGATTTGAAATCCGACTTGTTGCTTGAAAAGCTGAAGATTAGGGGTAGATTTTATATAGAAAACATTGTTTTCTGTAAAATTTTGGGAAAGGGGTCAAAACGGCAGTTTTAGGGAAAGTTGTTTTGAATTTAATGAATCTGCTAACTTCTGACATGTTTTACCGAAGCCAGAAAAACAGGCGAAGGGTTACAAAATTAGCTCTAGTTACAGATTGGTAGACCCGATTTGAAATCCGACTTGTTGCTTGAAAAGCTGAAGATTAGGGGTAGATTTTATATAGAAAACATTGTTTTCTGTAAAATTTTGGGAAAGGGGTCAAAACGGCAGTTTTTGTGAAAGTTGTTTTGAATTTAATGAATGTGCTAACTTCTGACATTTTTTACCGAAGCCAGAAAAACAGGCGAAGGGTTACAAAAATAGCTCTAGTTACAGATTGGTAGACCCGATTTGAAATCAGACTTGTTGCTTGAAAAGTTGAAGATTAGGGGTAGATTTTATATAGAAAACATTGTTTTCTGTAAAATGTTGGGAAAGGGGTCAAAACGGCAGTTTTTGTGAAAGTTGTTTTGAATTTAATGAATGTGCTAACTTCTGACATTTTTTACCGAAGCCAGAAAAACAGGCGAAGGGTTACAAAAATAGCTCTAGTTACAGATTGGTAGACCCGATTTGAAATCCGACTTGTTGCTTGAAAAGCTGAAGATTAGGGGTAGATTTTATATAGAAAACATTGTTTTCTGTAAAATGTTTTGAATTTAATGAATCTTCTAACTTCTGACATTTTTTACCGAAGCCAGAAAAACAGGCGAAGGATTACAAAAATAGCTCTAGTTACAGATTGGTAGACCCGATTTGAAATCCGACTTGTTGCTTGAAAAGCTGAAGATTAGGGGTAGATTTTATATAGAAAACATTGTTTTCTGTAAAATTTTGGGAAAGGGGTCAAAACGGCAGTTTTTGTGAAAGTTGTTTTGAATTTAATGAATCTGCTAACTTCTGACATGTTTTACCGAAGCCAGAAAAACAGGCGAAGGGTTACAAAATTAGCTCTAGTTACAGATTGGTAGACCCGATTTGAAATCCGACTTGTTGCTTGAAAAGCTGAAGATTAGGGGTAGATTTTATATAGAAAACATTGTTTTCTGTAAAATTTTGGGAAAGGGGTCAAAACAGCAGTTTTTGTGAAAGTTGTTTTGAATTTAATGAATCTGCTAACTTCTGACATTTTTTACCGAAGCCAGAAAAACAGGCGAGGGTTACAAAAATAGCTCTGGTTACAGATTGGTAGACCCGATTTGAAATCCGTCTTGTTGCTTGAAAAGCTGAAGATTAGGGGTAGATTTTATATAGAAAACATTGTTTTCTGTAAAATGTTTTGAATTTAATGAATCTGCTAACTTCTGACATTTTTTACCGAAGCCAGAAAAACAGGCGAAGGATTACAAAAATAGCTCTAGTTACAGATTGGTAGACCCGATTTGAAATCCGACTTGTTGCTTGAAAAGCTGAAGATTAGGGGTAGATTTTATATAGAAAACATTGTTTTCTGTAAAATTTTGGGAAAGGGGTCAAAACGGCAGTTTTGGGGAAAGTTGTTTTGAATTTAATGAATCTGCTAACTTCTGACATGTTTTACCGAAGCCAGAAAAACAGGCGAAGGGTTACAAAATTAGCTCTAGTTACAGATTGGTAGACCCGATTTGAAATCCGACTTGTTGCTTGAAAAGCTGAAGATTAGGGGTAGATTTATATAGAAAACATTGTTTTCTGTAAAATTTTGGGAAAGGGGTCAAAACGGCAGTTTTTGTGAAAGTTGTTTTGAATTTAATGAATCTGCTAACTGACATTTTTTACCGAAGCCAGAAAAACAGGCGAAGGATTACAAAAATAGCTCTAGGTACAGATTGGTAGACCCGATTTGAAATCCGACTTGTTGCTTGAAAAGCTGAAGATTAGGGGTAGATTTTATATAGAAAACATTGTTTTCTGTAAAATTTTGGGAAAGGGGTCAAAACGGCAGTTTTGGGGAAAGTTGTTTTGAATTTAATGAATCTGCTAACTTCTGACATGTTTTACCGAAGCCAGAAAAACAGGCGAAGGGTTACAAAATTAGCTCTAGTTACAGATTGGTAGACCCGATTTGAAATCCGACTTGTTGCTTGAAAAGCTGAAGATTAGGGGTAGATTTTATATAGAAAACATTGTTTTCTGTAAAATGCTTTGAATTTAATGAATCTGCTAACTTCTGACATTTTTTACCGAAGCCAGAAAAACAGGCGAAGGATTACAAAAATAGCTCTAGTTACAGATTGGTAGACCCGATTTGAAATCCGACTTGTTGCTTGAAAAGCTGAAGATTAGGGGTAGATTTTATATAGAAAACATTGTTTTCTGTAAAATTTTGGGAAAGGGGTCAAAACGGCAGTTTTGGGGAAAGTTGTTTTGAATTTAATTAATCTGCTAACTTCTGACATGTTTTACCGAAGCCAGAAAAACAGGCGAAGGGTTACAAAATTAGCTCTAGTTACAGATTGGTAGACCCGATTTGAAATCCGACTTGTTGCTTGAAAAGCTGAAGATTAGGGGTAGATTTTATATAGAAAACATTGTTTTCTGTAATATTTTGGGAAAGGGGTCAAAACGGCAGTTTTTGTGAAAGTTGTTTTGAATTTAATGAATCTGCTAACTTCTGACATTTTTTACCGAAGCCAGAAAAACAGGCGAAGGATTACAAAAATAGCTCTAGGTACAGATTGGTAGACCCGATTTGAAATCCGACTTGTTGCTTGAAAAGCTGAAGATTAGGGGTAGATTTTATATAGAAAACAATGTTTTCTGTAAAATTTTGGGAAAGGGGTCAAAACGGCAGTTTTGGGGAAAGTTGTTTTGAATTTAATGAATCTGCTAACTTCTGACATGTTTTACCGAAGCCAGAAAAACAGGCGAAGGGTTACAAAAATAGCTCTAGTTACAGATTGGTAGACCCGATTTGAAATCAGACTTGTTGCTTGAAAAGTTGAAGATTAGGGGTAGATTTTATATAGAAAACATTGTTTTCTGTAAAATGTTGGGAAACGGGTCAAAACTGCAGTTTTTGTGAAAGTTGTTTTGAATTTAATGAATCTCCTAACTTCTGACATTTTTTACCGAAGCCAGAAAAACAGGCGAAGGGTTACAAAAATAGCTCTAGTTACAGATTGGTAGACCCGATTTGAAATCCGACTTGTTGCTTGAAAAGCAGAAGATTAGGGGTAGATTTTATATAGAAAACATTGTTTTCTGTAAAATGTTGGGAAAGGGGTCAAAACGGCAGTTTTTGTGAAAGTTGTTTTGAATTTAATGAATCTGCTAACTTCTGACATTTTTTACCGAAGCCAGAAAAACAGGCGAAGGGTTACAAAAATAGCTCTAGTTACAGATTGGTAGACCCGATTTGAAATCCGACTTGTTGCTTGAAAAGCTGAAGATTAGGGGTAGATTTTATATAGAAAACATTGTTTTCTGTAAAATGTTTTGAATTTAATGAATCTTCTAACTTCTGACATTTTTTACCGAAGCCAGAAAAACAGGCGAAGGATTACAAAAATAGCTCTAGGTACAGATTGGTAGACCCGATTTGAAATCCGACTTGTTGCTTGAAAAGCTGAAGATTAGGGGTAGATTTTATATAGAAAACATTGTTTTCTGTAAAATTTTGGGAAAGGGGTCAAAACGGCAGTTTTTGTGAAAGATGTTTTGAATTTAATGAATCTGCTAACTTCTGACATTTTTTACCGAAGCCAGAAAAACAGGCGAAGGATTACAAAAATAGCTCTAGGTACAGATTGGTAGACCCGATTTGAAATCCGACTTGTTGCTTGAAAAGCTGAAGATTAGGGGTAGATTTTATATAGAAAACATTGTTTTCTGTAAAATTTTGGGAAAGGGGTCAAAACGGCAGTTTTGGGGAAAGTTGTTTTGAATTTAATGAATCTGCTAACTTCTGACATGTTTTACCGAAGCCAGAAAAACAGGCGAAGGGTTACAAAAATAGCTCTAGTTACAGATTGGTAGACCCGATTTGAAATCCGACTTGTTGCTTGAAAAGCTGAAGATTAGGGGTAGATTTTATATAGAAAACATTGTTTTCTGTAAAATTTTGGGAAAGGGGTCAAAACGGCAGTTTTTGTGAAAGTTGTTTTGAATTTAATGAATCTGCTAACTTCTGAAATTTTTTACCGAAGCCAGAAAAACAGGCGAAGAGTTACAAAAATAGCTCTATTTACAGATTGGTAGACCCGATTTGAAATCCGACTTGTTGCTTGAAAAGCAGAAGATTAGAGGTAGATTTTATATAGAAAACATTGTTTTCTGTAAAATGTTGGGAAAGGGGTCAAAACGGCAGTTTTTGTGAAAGTTGTTTTGAATTTAATGAATCTGCTAACTTCTGACATTTTTTACCGAAGCCAGAAAAACAGGCGAAGGGTTACAAAAATAGCTCTAGTTACAGATTGGTAGACCCGATTTGAAATCCGACTTGTTGCTTGAAAAGCTGAAGATTAGGGGTAGATTTTATATAGAAAACATTGTTTTCTGTAAAATGTTTTGAATTTAATGAATCTTCTAACTTCTGACATTTTTTACCGAAGCCAGAAAAACAGGCGAAGGATTACAAAAATAGCTCTAGTTACAGATTGGTAGACCCGATTTGAAATCCGACTTGTTGCTTGAAAAGCTGAAGATTAGGGGTAGATTTTATATAGAAAACATTGTTTTCTGTAAAATGTTGGGAAAGGGGTCAAAACGGCAGTTTTTGTGAAAGTTGTTTTGAATTTAATGAATGTGCTAACTTCTGACATTTTTTACCGAAGCCAGAAAAACAGGCGAAGGGTTACAAAAATAGCTCTAGTTACAGATTGGTAGACCTGATTTGAAATCCGACTTGTTGCTTGAAAAGCTGAAGATTAGGGGTAGATTTTATATAGAAAACATTGTTTTCTGTAAAATGTTGGGAAAGGGGTCAAAACGGCAGTTTTTGTGAAAGTTGTTTTGAATTTAATGAATCTGCTAACTTCTGACATTTTTTACCGAAGCCAGAAAAACAGGCGAAGGGTTACAAAAATAGCTCTAGTTACAGATTGGTAGACCCGATTTGAAATCCGACTTGTTGCTTGAAAAGCTGAAGATTAGGGGTAGATTTTATATAGAAAACATTGTTTTCTGTAAAATTTTGGGAAAGGGGTCAAAACGGCAGTTTTTGTGAAAGTTGTTTTGAATTTAATGAATCTGCTAACTTCTGAAATTTTTTACCGAAGCCAGAAAAACAGGCAAAGAGTTACAAAAATAGCTCTATTTACAGATTGGTAGACCCGATTTGAAATCCGACTTGTTGCTTGAAAAGCAGAAGATTAGAGGTAGATTTTATATAGAAAACATTGTTTTCTGTAAAGTGTTGGGAAAGGGATCAAAACGGCAGTTTTTGTGAAAGTTGTTTTGAATTTAATGAATGTGCTAACTTCTGACATTTTTTACCGAAGCCAGAAAAACAGGCGAAGGGTTACAAAAATAGCTCTAGTTACAGATTGGTAGACCCGATTTGAAATCAGACTTGTTGCTTGAAAAGTTGAAGATTAGGGGTAGATTTTATATAGAAAACATTGTTTTCTGTAAAATGTTGGGAAACGGGTCAAAACTGCAGTTTTTGTGAAAGTTGTTTTGAATTTAATGAATCTCCTAACTTCTGACATTTTTTACCGAAGCCAGAAAAACAGGCGAAGGGTTACAAAAATAGCTCTAGTTACAGATTGGTAGACCCGATTTGAAATCCGACTTGTTGCTTGAAAAGCAGAAGATTAGGGGTAGATTTTATATAGAAAACATTGTTTTCTGTAAAATGTTGGGAAAGGGGTCAAAACGGCAGTTTTTGTGAAAGTTGTTTTGAATTTAATGAATCTGCTAACTTCTGACATTTTTTACCGAAGCCAGAAAAACAGGCGAAGGGTTACAAAAATAGCTCTAGTTACAGATTGGTAGACCCGATTTGAAATCCGACTTGTTGCTTGAAAAGCTGAAGATTAGGGGTAGATTTTATATAGAAAACATTGTTTTCTGTAAAATGTTTTGAATTTAATGAATCTTCTAACTTCTGACATTTTTTACCGAAGCCAGAAAAACAGGCGAAGGATTACAAAAATAGCTCTAGTTACAGATTGGTAGACCCGATTTGAAATCCGACTTGTTGCTTGAAAAGCTGAAGATTAGGGGTAGATTTTATATAGAAAACATTGTTTTCTGTAAAATTTTGGGAAAGGGGTCAAAACGGCAGTTTTTGTGAAAGATGTTTTGAATTTAATGAATCTGCTAACTTCTGACATTTTTTACCGAAGCCAGAAAAACAGGCGAAGGATTACAAAAATAGCTCTAGGTACAGATTGGTAGACCCGATTTGAAATCCGACTTGTTGCTTGAAAAGCTGAAGATTAGGGGTAGATTTTATATAGAAAACATTGTTTTCTGTAAAATTTTGGGAAAGGGGTCAAAACGGCAGTTTTGGGGAAAGTTGTTTTGAATTTAATGAATCTGCTAACTTCTGACATGTTTTACCGAAGCCAGAAAAACAGGCGAAGGGTTACAAAAATAGCTCTAGTTACAGATTGGTAGACCCGATTTGAAATCCGACTTGTTGCTTGAAAAGCTGAAGATTAGGGGTAGATTTTATATAGAAAACATTGTTTTCTGTAAAATTTTGGGAAAGGGGTCAAAACGGCAGTTTTTGTGAAAGTTGTTTTGAATTTAATGAATCTGCTAACTTCTGAAATTTTTTACCGAAGCCAGAAAAACAGGCAAAGAGTTACAAAAATAGCTCTATTTACAGATTGGTAGACCCGATTTGAAATCCGACTTGTTGCTTGAAAAGCAGAAGATTAGAGGTAGATTTTATATAGAAAACATTGTTTTCTGTAAAATGTTGGGAAAGGGGTCAAAACGGCAGTTTTTGTGAAAGTTGTTTTGAATTTAATGAATCTGCTAACTTCTGACATTTTTTACCGAAGCCAGAAAAACAGGCGAAGGGTTACAAAAATAGCTCTAGTTACAGATTGGTAGACCCGATTTGAAATCCGACTTGTTGCTTGAAAAGCTGAAGATTAGGGGTAGATTTTATATAGAAAACATTGTTTTCTGTAAAATGTTTTGAATTTAATGAATCTTCTAACTTCTGACATTTTTTACCGAAGCCAGAAAAACAGGCGAAGGATTACAAAAATAGCTCTAGTTACAGATTGGTAGACCCGATTTGAAATCCGACTTGTTGCTTGAAAAGCTGAAGATTAGGGGTAGATTTTATATAGAAAACATTGTTTTCTGTAAAATGTTGGGAAAGGGGTCAAAACGGCAGTTTTTGTGAAAGTTGTTTTGAATTTAATGAATGTGCTAACTTCTGACATTTTTTACCGAAGCCAGAAAAACAGGCGAAGGGTTACAAAAATAGCTCTAGTTACAGATTGGTAGACCTGATTTGAAATCCGACTTGTTGCTTGAAAAGCTGAAGATTAGGGGTAGATTTTATATAGAAAACATTGTTTTCTGTAAAATGTTGGGAAAGGGGTCAAAACGGCAGTTTTTGTGAAAGTTGTTTTGAATTTAATGAATCTGCTAACTTCTGACATTTTTTACCGAAGCCAGAAAAACAGGCGAAGGGTTACAAAAATAGCTCTAGTTACAGATTGGTAGACCCGATTTGAAATCCGACTTGTTGCTTGAAAAGCTGAAGATTAGGGGTAGATTTTATATAGAAAACATTGTTTTCTGTAAAATGTTGGGAAAGGGGTCAAAACGGCAGTTTTTGTGAAAGTTGTTTTGAATTTAATGAATCTGCTAACTTCTGACATTTTTTACCGAAGCCAGAAAAACAGGCGAAGGGTTACAAAAATAGCTCTAGTTACAGATTGGTAGACCCGATTTGAAATCCGACTTGTTGCTTGAAAAGCTGAAGATTAGGGGTAGATTTTATATAGAAAACATTGTTTTCTGTAAAATTTTGGGAAAGGGGTCAAAACGGCAGTTTTTGTGAAAGTTGTTTTGAATTTAATGAATCTGCTAACTTCTGACATTTTTTACCGAAGCCAGAAAAACAGGCGAAGGTTACAAAAATAGCTCTAGTTACAGATTGGTAGACCCGATTTGAAATCCGACTTGTTGCTTGAAAAGCTGAAGATTAGGGGTAGATTTTATATAGAAAACATTGTTTTCTGTAAAATGTTGGGAAAGGGGTCAAAACGGCAGTTTTTGTGAAAGTTGTTTTGAATTTAATGAATCTGCTAACTTCTGACATTTTTTACCGAAGCCAGAAAAACAGGCGAAGGGTTACAAAAATAGCTCTAGTTACAGATTGGTAGACCCGATTTGAAATCCGACTTGTTGCTTGAAAAGCTGAAGATTAGGGGTAGATTTTATATAGAAAACATTGTTTTCTGTAAAATGTTTTGAATTTAATGAATCTGCTAACTTCTGACATTTTTTACCGAAGCCAGAAAAACAGGCGAAGGATTACAAAAATAGCTCTAGTTACAGATTGGTAGACCCGATTTGAAATCCGACTTGTTGCTTGAAAAGCTGAAGATTAGGGGTAGATTTTATATAGAAAACATTGTTTTCTGTAAAATTTTGGGAAAGGGGTCAAAACGGCAGTTTTTGTGAAAGTTGTTTTGAATTTAATGAATCTGCTAACTTCTGACATTTTTTACCGAAGCCAGAAAAACAGGCGAAGGGTTACAAAAATAGCTCTAGTTACAGATTGGTAGACCCGATTTGAAATCCGACTTGTTGCTTGAAAAGCTGAAGATTAGGGGTAGATTTTATATAGAAAACATTGTTTTCTGTAAAATGTTGGGAAAGGGGTCAAAACGGCAGTTTTTGTGAAAGTTGTTTTGAATTTAATGAATCTGCTAACTTCTGACATTTTTTACCGAAGCCAGAAAAACAGGCGAAGGGTTACAAAAATAGCTCTAGTTACAGATTGGTAGACCCGATTTGAAATCCGACTTGTTGCTTGAAAAGCTGAAGATTAGGGGTAGATTTTATATAGAAAACATTGTTTTCTGTAAAATTTTGGGAAAGGGGTCAAAACGGCAGTTTTTGTGAAAGTTGTTTTGAATTTAATGAATCTGCTAACTTCTGAAGTTTTTTACCGAAGCCAGAAAAACAGGCGAAGAGTTACAAAAATAGCTCTATTTACAGATTGGTAGACCCGATTTGAAATCCGACTTGTTGCTTGAAAAGCAGAAGATTAGAGGTAGATTTTATATAGAAAACATTGTTTTCTGTAAAGTGTTGGGAAAGCGGTCAAAACGGCAGTTTTTGTGAAAGTTGTTTTGAATTTAATGAATGTGCTAACTTCTGACATTTTTTACCGAAGCCAGAAAAACAGGCGAAGGGTTACAAAAATAGCTCTAGTTACAGATTGGTAGACCCGATTTGAAATCAGACTTGTTGCTTGAAAAGTTGAAGATTAGGGGTAGATTTTATATAGAAAACATTGTTTTCTGTAAAATGTTGGGAAACGGGTCAAAACTGCAGTTTTTGTGAAAGTTGTTTTGAATTTAATGAATCTCCTAACTTCTGACATTTTTTACCGAAGCCAGAAAAACAGGCGAAGGGTTACAAAAATAGCTCTAGTTACAGATTGGTAGACCCGATTTGAAATCCGACTTGTTGCTTGAAAAGCAGAAGATTAGGGGTAGATTTTATATAGAAAACATTGTTTTCTGTAAAATGTTGGGAAAGGGGTCAAAACGGCAGTTTTTGTGAAAGTTGTTTTGAATTTAATGAATCTGCTAACTTCTGACATTTTTTACCGAAGCCAGAAAAACAGGCGAAGGGTTACAAAAATAGCTCTAGTTACAGATTGGTAGACCCGATTTGAAATCCGACTTGTTGCTTGAAAAGCTGAAGATTAGGGGTAGATTTTATATAGAAAACATTGTTTTCTGTAAAATGTTTTGAATTTAATGAATCTTCTAACTTCTGACATTTTTTACCGAAGCCAGAAAAACAGGCGAAGGATTACAAAAATAGCTCTAGTTACAGATTGGTAGACCCGATTTGAAATCCGACTTGTTGCTTGAAAAGCTGAAGATTAGGGGTAGATTTTATATAGAAAACATTGTTTTCTGTAAAATTTTGGGAAAGGGGTCAAAACGGCAGTTTTTGTGAAAGATGTTTTGAATTTAATGAATCTGCTAACTTCTGACATTTTTTACCGAAGCCAGAAAAACAGGCGAAGGATTACAAAAATAGCTCTAGGTACAGATTGGTAGACCCGATTTGAAATCCGACTTGTTGCTTGAAAAGCTGAAGATTAGGGGTAGATTTTATATAGAAAACATTGTTTTCTGTAAAATTTTGGGAAAGGGGTCAAAACGGCAGTTTTGGGGAAAGTTGTTTTGAATTTAATGAATCTGCTAACTTCTGACATGTTTTACCGAAGCCAGAAAAACAGGCGAAGGGTTACAAAAATAGCTCTAGTTACAGATTGGTAGACCCGATTTGAAATCCGACTTGTTGCTTGAAAAGCTGAAGATTAGGGGTAGATTTTATATAGAAAACATTGTTTTCTGTAAAATTTTGGGAAAGGGGTCAAAACGGCAGTTTTTGTGAAAGTTGTTTTGAATTTAATGAATCTGCTAACTTCTGAAATTTTTTACCGAAGCCAGAAAAACAGGCAAAGAGTTACAAAAATAGCTCTATTTACAGATTGGTAGACCCGATTTGAAATCCGACTTGTTGCTTGAAAAGCAGAAGATTAGAGGTAGATTTTATATAGAAAACATTGTTTTCTGTAAAATGTTGGGAAAGGGGTCAAAACGGCAGTTTTTGTGAAAGTTGTTTTGAATTTAATGAATCTGCTAACTTCTGACATTTTTTACCGAAGCCAGAAAAACAGGCGAAGGGTTACAAAAATAGCTCTAGTTACAGATTGGTAGACCCGATTTGAAATCCGACTTGTTGCTTGAAAAGCTGAAGATTAGGGGTAGATTTTATATAGAAAACATTGTTTTCTGTAAAATTTTGGGAAAGGGGTCAAAACGGCAGTTTTGGGGAAAGTTGTTTTGAATTTAATGAATCTGCTAACTTCTGACATGTTTTACCGAAGCCAGAAAAACAGGCGAAGGGTTACAAAAATAGCTCTAGTTACAGATTGGTAGACCCGATTTGAAATCCGACTTGTTGCTTGAAAAGCTGAAGATTAGGGGTAGATTTTATATAGAAAACATTGTTTTCTGTAAAATTTTGGGAAAGGGGTCAAAACGGCAGTTTTTGTGAAAGTTGTTTTGAATTTAATGAATCTGCTAACTTCTGACATTTTTTACCGAAGCCAGAAAAACAGGCGAAGGGTTACAAAAATAGCTCTAGTTACAGATTGGTAGACCCGATTTGAAATCCGACTTGTTGCTTGAAAAGCAGAAGATTAGGGGTAGATTTTATATAGAAAACATTGTTTTCTGTAAAATGTTGGGAAAGGGGTCAAAACGGCAGTTTTTGTGAAAGTTGTTTTGAATTTAATGAATCTGCTAACTTCTGACATTTTTTACCGAAGCCAGAAAAACAGGCGAAGGGTTACAAAAATAGCTCTAGTTACAGATTGGTAGACCCGATTTGAAATCCGACTTGTTGCTTGAAAAGCTGAAGATTAGGGGTAGATTTTATATAGAAAACATTGTTTTCTGTAAAATTTTGGGAAAGGGGTCAAAACGGCAGTTTTGGGGAAAGTTGTTTTGAATTTAATGAATCTGCTAACTTCTGACATGTTTTACCGAAGCCAGAAAAACAGGCGAAGGGTTACAAAATTAGCTCTAGTTACAGATTGGTAGACCCGATTTGAAATCCGACTTGTTGCTTGAAAAGCTGAAGATTAGGGGTAGATTTTATATAGAAAACATTGTTTTCTGTAAAATTTTGGGAAAGGGGTCAAAACGGCAGTTTTTGTGAAAGTTGTTTTGAATTTAATGAATCTGCTAACTTCTGAAATTTTTTACCGAAGCCAGAAAAACAGGCAAAGAGTTACAAAAATAGCTCTATTTACAGATTGGTAGACCCGATTTGAAATCCGACTTGTTGCTTGAAAAGCAGAAGATTAGAGGTAGATTTTATATAGAAAACATTGTTTTCTGTAAAATGTTGGGAAAGGGGTCAAAACGGCAGTTTTTGTGAAAGTTGTTTTGAATTTAATGAATCTGCTAACTTCTGACATTTTTTACCGAAGCCAGAAAAACAGGCGAAGGTTTACAAAAATAGCTCTAGTTACAGATTGGTAGACCCGATTTGAAATCCGACTTGTTGCTTGAAAAGCTGAAGATTAGGGGTAGATTTTATATAGAAAACATTGTTTTCTGTAAAATGTTTTGAATTTAATGAATCTTCTAACTTCTGACATTTTTTACCGAAGCCAGAAAAACAGGCGAAGGATTACAAAAATAGCTCTAGTTACAGATTGGTAGACCCGATTTGAAATCCGACTTGTTGCTTGAAAAGCTGAAGATTAGGGGTAGATTTTATATAGAAAACATTGTTTTCTGTAAAATTTTGGGAAAGGGGTCAAAACGGCAGTTTTGGGGAAAGTTGTTTTGAATTTAATGAATCTGCTAACTTCTGACATGTTTTACCGAAGCCAGAAAAACAGGCGAAGGGTTACAAAATTAGCTCTAGTTACAGATTGGTAGACCCGATTTGAAATCCGACTTGTTGCTTGAAAAGCTGAAGATTAGGGGTAGATTTTATATAGAAAACATTGTTTTCTGTAAAATGTTTTGAATTTAATGAATCTGCTAACTTCTGACATTTTTTACCGAAGCCAGAAAAACAGGCGAAGGATTACAAAAATAGCTCTAGTTACAGATTGGTAGACCCGATTTGAAATCCGACTTGTTGCTTGAAAAGCTGAAGATTAGGGGTAGATTTTATATAGAAAACATTGTTTTCTGTAATATTTTGGGAAAGGGGTCAAAACGGCAGTTTTTGTGAAAGTTGTTTTGAATTTAATGAATCTGCTAACTTCTGACATTTTTTACCGAAGCCAGAAAAACAGGCGAAGGATTACAAAAATAGCTCTAGGTACAGATTGGTAGACCCGATTTGAAATCCGACTTGTTGCTTGAAAAGCTGAAGATTAGGGGTAGATTTTATATAGAAAACATTGTTTTCTGTAAAATGTTGGGAAAGGGGTCAAAA
Source organism: Salvelinus fontinalis (assembly GCF_029448725.1). Lineage (NCBI taxonomy): Eukaryota > Metazoa > Chordata > Actinopteri > Salmoniformes > Salmonidae > Salvelinus > Salvelinus fontinalis. The sequence goes on from NW_026601639.1 coordinate 33,076, forward strand.
CGGCAGTTTTGGGGAAAGTTGTTTTGAATTTAATGAATCTGCTAACTTCTGACATTTTTTACCGAAGCCAGAAAAACAGGCGAAGGGTTACAAAAATAGCTCTAGTTACAGATTGGTAGACCCGATTTGAAATCCGACTTGTTGCTTGAAAAGCTGAAGATTAGGGGTAGATTTTATATAGAAAACATTGTTTTCTGTAAAATTTTGGGAAAGGGGTCAAAACGGCAGTTTTTGTGAAAGTTGTTTTGAATTTAATGAATCTGCTAACTTCTGACATTTTTTACCGAAGCCAGAAAAACAGGCGAAGGTTACAAAAATAGCTCTAGTTACAGATTGGTAGACCCGATTTGAAATCCGACTTGTTGCTTGAAAAGCAGAAGATTAGGGGTAGATTTTATATAGAAAACATTGTTTTCTGTAAAATGTTGGGAAAGGGGTCAAAACGGCAGTTTTTGTGAAAGTTGTTTTGAATTTAATGAATCTGCTAACTTCTGACATTTTTTACCGAAGCCAGAAAAACAGGCGAAGGGTTACAAAAATAGCTCTAGTTACAGATTGGTAGACCCGATTTGAAATCCGACTTGTTGCTTGAAAAGCTGAAGATTAGGGGTAGATTTTATATAGAAAACATTGTTTTCTGTAAAATGTTTTGAATTTAATGAATCTTCTAACTTCTGACATTTTTTACCGAAGCCAGAAAAACAGGCGAAGGATTACAAAAATAGCTCTAGTTACAGATTGGTAGACCCGATTTGAAATCCGACTTGTTGCTTGAAAAGCTGAAGATTAGGGGTAGATTTTATATAGAAAACATTGTTTTCTGTAAAATTTTGGGAAAGGGGTCAAAACGGCAGTTTTGGGGAAAGTTGTTTTGAATTTAATGAATCTGCTAACTTCTGACATGTTTTACCGAAGCCAGAAAAACAGGCGAAGGGTTACAAAAATAGCTCTAGTTACAGATTGGTAGACCCGATTTGAAATCCGACTTGTTGCTTGAAAAGCTGAAGATTAGGGGTAGATTTTATATAGAAAACATTGTTTTCTGTAATATTTTGGGAAAGGGGTCAAAACGGCAGTTTTTGTGAAAGTTGTTTTGAATTTAATGAATCTGCTAACTTCTGACATTTTTTACCGAAGCCAGAAAAACAGGCGAAGGATTACAAAAATAGCTCTAGGTACAGATTGGTAGACCCGATTTGAAATCCGACTTGTTGCTTGAAAAGCTGAAGATTAGGGGTAGATTTTATATAGAAAACATTGTTTTCTGTAAAATTTTGGGAAAGGGGTCAAAACGGCAGTTTTGGGGAAAGTTGTTTTGAATTTAATGAATCTGCTAACTTCTGACATGTTTTACCGAAGCCAGAAAAACAGGCGAAGGGTTACAAAATTAGCTCTAGTTACAGATTGGTAGACCCGATTTGAAATCCGACTTGTTGCTTGAAAAGCTGAAGATTAGGGGTAGATTTTATATAGAAAACATTGTTTTCTGTAAAATTTTGGGAAAGGGGTCAAAACGGCAGTTTTTGTGAAAGTTGTTTTGAATTTAATGAATCTGCTAACTTCTGAAGTTTTTTACCGAAGCCAGAAAAACAGGCGAAGAGTTACAAAAATAGCTCTATTTACAGATTGATAGACCCGATTTGAAATCCGACTTGTTGCTTGAAAAGCAGAAGATTAGAGGTAGATTTTATATAGAAAACATTGTTTTCTGTAAAGTGTTGGGAAAGCGGTCAAAACGGCAGTTTTTGTGAAAGTTGTTTTGAATTTAATGAATGTGCTAACTTCTGACATTTTTTACCGAAGCCAGAAAAACAGGCGAAGGGTTACAAAAATAGCTCTAGTTACAGATTGGTAGACCCGATTTGAAATCAGACTTGTTGCTTGAAAAGTTGAAGATTAGGGGTAGATTTTATATAGAAAACATTGTTTTCTGTAAAATGTTGGGAAACGGGTCAAAACTGCAGTTTTTGTGAAAGTTGTTTTGAATTTAATGAATCTCCTAACTTCTGACATTTTTTACCGAAGCCAGAAAAACAGGCGAAGGGTTACAAAAATAGCTCTAGTTACAGATTGGTAGACCCGATTTGAAATCCGACTTGTTGCTTGAAAAGCAGAAGATTAGGGGTAGATTTTATATAGAAAACATTGTTTTCTGTAAAATGTTGGGAAAGGGGTCAAAACGGCAGTTTTTGTGAAAGTTGTTTTGAATTTAATGAATCTGCTAACTTCTGACATTTTTTACCGAAGCCAGAAAAACAGGCGAAGGGTTACAAAAATAGCTCTAGTTACAGATTGGTAGACCCGATTTGAAATCCGACTTGTTGCTTGAAAAGCTGAAGATTAGGGGTAGATTTTATATAGAAAACATTGTTTTCTGTAAAATGTTTTGAATTTAATGAATCTTCTAACTTCTGACATTTTTTACCGAAGCCAGAAAAACAGGCGAAGGATTACAAAAATAGCTCTAGTTACAGATTGGTAGACCCGATTTGAAATCCGACTTGTTGCTTGAAAAGCTGAAGATTAGGGGTAGATTTTATATAGAAAACATTGTTTTCTGTAAAATTTTGGGAAAGGGGTCAAAACGGCAGTTTTGGGGAAAGATGTTTTGAATTTAATGAATCTGCTAACTTCTGACATTTTTTACCGAAGCCAGAAAAACAGGCGAAGGATTACAAAAATAGCTCTAGGTACAGATTGGTAGACCCGATTTGAAATCCGACTTGTTGCTTGAAAAGCTGAAGATTAGGGGTAGATTTTATATAGAAAACATTGTTTTCTGTAAAATTTTGGGAAAGGGGTCAAAACGGCAGTTTTGGGGAAAGTTGTTTTGAATTTAATGAATCTGCTAACTTCTGACATGTTTTACCGAAGCCAGAAAAACAGGCGAAGGGTTACAAAAATAGCTCTAGTTACAGATTGGTAGACCCGATTTGAAATCCGACTTGTTGCTTGAAAAGCTGAAGATTAGGGGTAGATTTTATATAGAAAACATTGTTTTCTGTAAAATTTTGGGAAAGGGGTCAAAACGGCAGTTTTTGTGAAAGTTGTTTTGAATTTAATGAATCTGCTAACTTCTGAAATTTTTTACCGAAGCCAGAAAAACAGGCAAAGAGTTACAAAAATAGCTCTATTTACAGATTGGTAGACCCGATTTGAAATCCGACTTGTTGCTTGAAAAGCAGAAGATTAGAGGTAGATTTTATATAGAAAACATTGTTTTCTGTAAAATGTTGGGAAAGGGGTCAAAACGGCAGTTTTTGTGAAAGTTGTTTTGAATTTAATGAATCTGCTAACTTCTGACATTTTTTACCGAAGCCAGAAAAACAGGCGAAGGTTTACAAAAATAGCTCTAGTTACAGATTGGTAGACCCGATTTGAAATCCGACTTGTTGCTTGAAAAGCTGAAGATTAGGGGTAGATTTTATATAGAAAACATTGTTTTCTGTAAAATGTTTTGAATTTAATGAATCTTCTAACTTCTGACATTTTTTACCGAAGCCAGAAAAACAGGCGAAGGATTACAAAAATAGCTCTAGTTACAGATTGGTAGACCCGATTTGAAATCCGACTTGTTGCTTGAAAAGCTGAAGATTAGGGGTAGATTTTATATAGAAAACATTGTTTTCTGTAAAATTTTGGGAAAGGGGTCAAAACGGCAGTTTTGGGGAAAGTTGTTTTGAATTTAATGAATCTGCTAACTTCTGACATGTTTTACCGAAGCCAGAAAAACAGGCGAAGGGTTACAAAATTAGCTCTAGTTACAGATTGGTAGACCCGATTTGAAATCCGACTTGTTGCTTGAAAAGCTGAAGATTAGGGGTAGATTTTATATAGAAAACATTGTTTTCTGTAAAATGTTTTGAATTTAATGAATCTGCTAACTTCTGACATTTTTTACCGAAGCCAGAAAAACAGGCGAAGGATTACAAAAATAGCTCTAGTTACAGATTGGTAGACCCGATTTGAAATCCGACTTGTTGCTTGAAAAGCTGAAGATTAGGGGTAGATTTTATATAGAAAACATTGTTTTCTGTAATATTTTGGGAAAGGGGTCAAAACGGCAGTTTTTGTGAAAGTTGTTTTGAATTTAATGAATCTGCTAACTTCTGACATTTTTTACCGAAGCCAGAAAACAGGCGAAGGATTACAAAAATAGCTCTAGGTACAGATTGGTAGACCCGATTTGAAATCCGACTTGTTGCTTGAAAAGCTGAAGATTAGGGGTAGATTTTATATAGAAAACATTGTTTTCTGTAAAATTTTGGGAAAGGGGTCAAAACGGCAGTTTTGGGGAAAGTTGTTTTGAATTTAATGAATCTGCTAACTTCTGACATGTTTTACCGAAGCCAGAAAAACAGGCGAAGGGTTACAAAATTAGCTCTAGTTACAGATTGGTAGACCCGATTTGAAATCCGACTTGTTGCTTGAAAAGCTGAAGATTAGGGGTAGATTTTATATAGAAAACATTGTTTCTGTAAAATTTTGGGAAAGGGGTCAAAACGGCAGTTTTTGTGAAAGTTGTTTTGAATTTAATGAATCTGCTAACTTCTGAAGTTTTTTACCGAAGCCAGAAAAACAGGCGAAGAGTTACAAAAATAGCTCTATTTACAGATTGATAGACCCGATTTGAAATCCGACTTGTTGCTTGAAAAGCAGAAGATTAGAGGTAGATTTTATATAGAAAACATTGTTTTCTGTAAAGTGTTGGGAAAGCGGTCAAAACGGCAGTTTTTGTGAAAGTTGTTTTGAATTTAATGAATGTGCTAACTTCTGACATTTTTTACCGAAGCCAGAAAAACAGGCGAAGGGTTACAAAAATAGCTCTAGTTACAGATTGGTAGACCCGATTTGAAATCAGACTTGTTGCTTGAAAAGTTGAAGATTAGGGGTAGATTTTATATAGAAAACATTGTTTTCTGTAAAATGTTGGGAAACGGGTCAAAACTGCAGTTTTTGTGAAAGTTGTTTTGAATTTAATGAATCTCCTAACTTCTGACATTTTTTACCGAAGCCAGAAAAACAGGCGAAGGGTTACAAAAATAGCTCTAGTTACAGATTGGTAGACCCGATTTGAAATCCGACTTGTTGCTTGAAAAGCAGAAGATTAGGGGTAGATTTTATATAGAAAACATTGTTTTCTGTAAAATGTTGGGAAAGGGGTCAAAACGGCAGTTTTTGTGAAAGTTGTTTTGAATTTAATGAATCTGCTAACTTCTGACATTTTTTACCGAAGCCAGAAAAACAGGCGAAGGGTTACAAAAATAGCTCTAGTTACAGATTGGTAGACCCGATTTGAAATCCGACTTGTTGCTTGAAAAGCTGAAGATTAGGGGTAGATTTTATATAGAAAACATTGTTTTCTGTAAAATGTTTTGAATTTAATGAATCTTCTAACTTCTGACATTTTTTACCGAAGCCAGAAAAACAGGCGAAGGATTACAAAAATAGCTCTAGTTACAGATTGGTAGACCCGATTTGAAATCCGACTTGTTGCTTGAAAAGCTGAAGATTAGGGGTAGATTTTATATAGAAAACATTGTTTTCTGTAAAATTTTGGGAAAGGGGTCAAAACGGCAGTTTTTGTGAAAGATGTTTTGAATTTAATGAATCTGCTAACTTCTGACATTTTTTACCGAAGCCAGAAAAACAGGCGAAGGATTACAAAAATAGCTCTAGGTACAGATTGGTAGACCCGATTTGAAATCCGACTTGTTGCTTGAAAAGCTGAAGATTAGGGGTAGATTTTATATAGAAAACATTGTTTTCTGTAAAATTTTGGGAAAGGGGTCAAAACGGCAGTTTTGGGGAAAGTTGTTTTGAATTTAATGAATCTGCTAACTTCTGACATGTTTTACCGAAGCCAGAAAAACAGGCGAAGGGTTACAAAAATAGCTCTAGTTACAGATTGGTAGACCCGATTTGAAATCCGACTTGTTGCTTGAAAAGCTGAAGATTAGGGGTAGATTTTATATAGAAAACATTGTTTTCTGTAAAATTTTGGGAAAGGGGTCAAAACGGCAGTTTTTGTGAAAGTTGTTTTGAATTTAATGAATCTGCTAACTTCTGAAATTTTTTACCGAAGCCAGAAAAACAGGCAAAGAGTTACAAAAATAGCTCTATTTACAGATTGGTAGACCCGATTTGAAATCCGACTTGTTGCTTGAAAAGCAGAAGATTAGAGGTAGATTTTATATAGAAAACATTGTTTTCTGTAAAATGTTGGGAAAGGGGTCAAAACGGCAGTTTTTGTGAAAGTTGTTTTGAATTTAATGAATCTGCTAACTTCTGACATTTTTTACCGAAGCCAGAAAAACAGGCGAAGGGTTACAAAAATAGCTCTAGTTACAGATTGGTAGACCCGATTTGAAATCCGACTTGTTGCTTGAAAAGCTGAAGATTAGGGGTAGATTTTATATAGAAAACATTGTTTTCTGTAAAATGTTTTGAATTTAATGAATCTGCTAACTTCTGACATTTTTTACCGAAGCCAGAAAAACAGGCGAAGGATTACAAAAATAGCTCTAGTTACAGATTGGTAGACCCGATTTGAAATCCGACTTGTTGCTTGAAAAGCTGAAGATTAGGGGTAGATTTTATATAGAAAACATTGTTTTCTGTAAAATGTTGGGAAAGGGGTCAAAACGGCAGTTTTTGTGAAAGTTGTTTTGAATTTAATGAATGTGCTAACTTCTGACATTTTTTACCGAAGCCAGAAAAACAGGCGAAGGGTTACAAAAATAGCTCTAGTTACAGATTGGTAGACCCGATTTGAAATCCGACTTGTTGCTTGAAAAGCTGAAGATTAGGGGTAGATTTTATATAGAAAACATTGTTTTCTGTAAAATGTTGGGAAAGGGGTCAAAACGGCAGTTTTTGTGAAAGTTGTTTTGAATTTAATGAATCTGCTAACTTCTGACATTTTTTACCGAAGCCAGAAAAACAGGCGAAGGGTTACAAAAATAGCTCTAGTTACAGATTGGTAGACCCGATTTGAAATCCGACTTGTTGCTTGAAAAGCTGAAGATTAGGGGTAGATTTTATATAGAAAACATTGTTATCTGTAAAATGTTGGGAAAGGGGTCAAAACGGCAGTTTTTGTGAAAGTTGTTTTGAATTTAATGAATCTGCTAACTTCTGACATTTTTTACCGAAGCCAGAAAAACAGGCGAAGGGTTACAAAAATAGCTCTAGTTACAGATTGGTAGACCCGATTTGAAATCCGACTTGTTGCTTGAAAAGCTGAAGATTAGGGGTAGATTTTATATAGAAAACATTGTTTTCTGTAAAATGTTTTGAATTTAATGAATCTTCTAACTTCTGACATTTTTTACCGAAGCCAGAAAAACAGGCGAAGGATTACAAAAATAGCTCTAGTTACAGATTGGTAGACCCGATTTGAAATCCGACTTGTTGCTTGAAAAGCTGAAGATTAGGGGTAGATTTTATATAGAAAACATTGTTTTCTGT